>NC_077223.1:4514951-4629422 GCF_024763615.1 Phlebotomus papatasi | reverse complement strand
CCATTACTAAGTCGAAATTTTCAAAAAAAAGATCCTGTTTCGTAAGAAATTATATAAGTCAAGCCATATGGCTAAGCCTTACACTGAGGAAATAAGAGGGTCCAATTAACTTTTTTTCCTCATAACTTTAACACTTTTAAGGTGTAAAAATATATCAACATTTTTTAATGTTAATTTTACACCTTTTTGAGGGTAAAATTAACATGAAAAGGGGTAACTTTAACCCCTAATACACCTAAAAAAGGTAATATTTACACCGATTTCGGATCAATACTGCAGGGTAAAATTAACATTTCCGGAATGTTATTTTAACTTTTCCGGATTTCTCTCACAGTGTAGGTCTGAAGCCCGTATAACCCTCTACATCCTAAGTTGCATATTTTGACTTTATGCGGTCTTCAGACTAGAGGTTTAGCCTAGTTCACGAAGGTATCAAAATCCTAAATAGCAACCAATTTTATTGCTTAGGGCAGAATCACATTGACAGTAAAATGCTCACCGTCACCGTCAAAGCCCTCACCGTATTTCGTTGATTTACGCATTTTCATTGCAATTCTTACGCAAATTCTGAATTACCGTGTTACCTTATGTCATACTCGGTGGCACTAGGTGAAAATAGTATAAGAAAATTGAATAAATAAAGCGAAAATGCGATAAACGGTAAGCAAAAAAAAACTGTAGGATTTTTTTGCTACAGTTTTTCGTACAGTTTTTTTGCTCACCGTTTATCGCATTTTCGCTTTATTTATTCAATTTTCTTATACTATTTTCACCTAGTGCCACCGAGTATGACATAAGGTAACACGGTAAATCAGAATTTGCGTAAGAATTGCAATGAAAATGCGTAAATCAACGAAATACGGTGAGGGCTTTGACGGTGACGGTGAGCATTTTACTGTCAATGTGATTCTGCCCTTATTCAGAATTTAATAGGTCACTTGCCCTTAATACTCCAATCCTAAGTTAAATTTTTCCAAAAAATCTTGATTGTTGAAAAATTAGAGTAGTTAAGCCATTTGGGTAAGCCTCAAATCTGAAGCCTATATTACGCATTGTTTTCAGTGGATTATATTAAATCAATTAAACTATCTAAGATTTCCCTTTTTTAAATATTATTTTATAAAATTAGGAAAGAATTATTCTATAACAAGATAAGTAGAATTCTTAGCAGTTAATGAAATTTAAATTTCGGAACAAGCTATAATTTAATTCTAGCCAATAAAATAAACTCAAATTGTCCTAAAACTAAAACATAATCTACCAATCTATACGTGTATATTTTTTAAATTAAAATAATTTTTGCTTAAAAGATATGCAGAAAACTAGTTTTTAACGACCAAATTTTGTGACAGCTTTAACAAAACATTGCGTTGGTTGATATCAGCAACTGTGTTAAATGAATTTACAAAGAGAGAGCAGTTATAAAATGCACTTATTTTCAACTTTTGACATGGCTAGAAGCCACACGGTAAGAGATACCGACTTCCGGTCTTCGACGACCTCTCGATAAGTCAACATCATCTAGGACAGTCTTTTTTTCTTTTCCCTCCACCTCTTCCTATCCCTCCAAAACCTTGTTAAGTGTGATTCTTTCATAATCACACCTACTCTAAACCTAAGCTCTAAATGTATGTCAAGTTTGAGGTCTCTGTCTATCTATCTCGAATTGCACGCATTTCGAGGTTACCTGTAATGAATCTCAGCTACCAAAAGCTAATCTGGACTTAAAGTTAGCCCCCAATCCGGGTTTGCAATGAAAGAATCACACCTACTTTAAGCCCAGTTTTTAGTTTATTTCGAAAACGGCTCCTACGATTTCTTTCATTTTCGAACAAGTTTTAGAGGTACTTAAGGCGAATATTTGGTCCTTGGACACCTATGTTCTAAAAACATTTCGATATCGAATTTTTGAATATCAACGTTTAACCACTTTGCAGGGCCTGTTTTTCAACCGATTTGCCTAAACTTGGATTTTGTGAAACGTCTTGAAATTTCAAACAGGACTGTGTCGAACTTAATCGGTCAAGAGTCGGTATGGTACCCGTAAATGATTTACCTTTCCCGGATTTACTCTTCTATTTATTCGAAAGCTTATTATTCATTCTAAAACACTGTAAAACATATTTTTCTTAAGCAATTTTTTTAACCTCGGAATCGTTTTTTCGATCAATCGGTATAAAGCGGTACGTAGCCAAAAAGCATGAGAAAAGATAATACACAGATAGCTCTTTCTCGCGGGTTCGAGTACTCCGCCAATCAAGGGCTCTTCAAGGGGTAACATAAGCAAATCGAGTGGCTCGAGTTCCCGGTTCCCTGAAAAAATGAATGGGTTCCCTGAGTTCCCCGCGAGTTCCATGAAAAAATGTATGGGTTCCCCTGGTTTTCCGTGAGTTACCTAAGTTCTCCTGGGTTTCCCGTGGTTTTACCGACTTTCCCATATGGGTTCCCGGTCAGATTGGCTGGAGTTGATTGATAGATTGGGTGATCCTATGAGGCTATTCTGATGATTTGATGACCTGTTTGATTTGGTATTGTTTGTTTTTTTTAATTTTTGCGTTTGTTATTCATTTAATGATATTCAGGAATGAAATTTAATTATTGGATTAATCTTTCTTTTTTTTTAAATAAAATAATATAAGTGGCATTTCTCTCTACAATTGGACGTACGCCCGAATGGCTCACAGCTCAGTTTGAGGTAGCCATTCTCATTTTTCTCTCACAATGCTTAAAACCGCGCAAGTTGGACAGATCAGTGTTTTTCCTGTTTCTTTTTCTTTACGATTTTATGTGAAAAGATTTTGTTACAAGGTGTTTTTTATCATACATTTGACGAATAATTTACCATGGCATATACAGCCTACGAAAGAGCTTTTCCACCGTTTTGCTCTGGAGGTTGGGCACCAACGCTAAGACGGCGGTGGACGCAAAGTCACAAACATCTCAGAAAAATCCTATTGTAACGCGCTATTAAGACATTGTTGATGAAATAAATTATCTATCTATCTAACTAGTTCTCCGAAATGAATTACCCCTTGGGACGCTATTTGACACATGTCAAGCCAAGTTACGTGGCCTTAACCCGCCAAACCTAATCCTTTATTCCCTTACACGCCCGATCCCTACCATCCTTATGAGTGCTAAACGGTTGCCTTAGGGCTCTTATTGTTAGGTAGCTGTCCTCAGTCTTCACTAAAAGTGAGTATCAGTCGCCATGTACAATTCATTTTCATGAAGAGAAAAAATGGTTAGCACCTTCAGTTCTCAATTCTCCTTTAGATTCTGTAATTATATGAATATGTGAACTTACTCTTTCTATTTTTCCTAAATAACTTCAACTCTGTGCTGTACTTGAGCCCAGACTGATACTAAGACTCCGGACTAAAAAGTTAAGCCGATCTTCTATGCCATTCCCCAAAGTTATGAACATATAAATTTTATGAGGGATCAGTTACTATAATTTTCCTAGAATTCACACATGCCAAGAAGATTGTGTAGCCCCATCTCCAGAAGCTTTGCTGATAAAACATTTTCATCCACCTGGAACCGAAGGTAGAGAGAAAGATGTGTGAGAACTTAATCGTGCCATTGTTCCCCTTTTTCTTCAAATGAAAATCTCAGAGGATTCTCTGCACGGATGGTTTCCCCCAAGAAGCCAGAGTCTGCAGCATGAAAAAAAAAACCAATGAAAGTTGGAAACAACTTGAAGATTATATTCATATCTCACTCCAAAGCTATTATGCCATGATATACATACTTCAAGTATGAAATTTTCTCCCACACACTCAGTATTTCTTTTGAAAAATCATTTGAATTTCTCCACTCTACATTACACACTTGGTAATAATCTTCCTTTAACTCTCATCGTCTTGTCTCCTTCTCCCTGGGATAGCACGCGCACAATACCGTTTCCGCAACAGAAGACCCAACATCATGCAAAATATTATGCATATGAGACAACACCCGTGAGATGTTGATGGGAGGGTTGGAATAAATTATAGCGCGATGTGGCAGGATTTACGGAAGTGCGAGGATGCATTAAGTAACTTTTCGTAGCAAAACAAAAAACGAACGAGAACCCCTCTACGTGTCCCTATTTGCACAATTTGCTGAATATTATCGTGACTTTCATCGTACAATGTTAATTAATACGGATTTATTCGTCCTATTCACCCTATATCAACCGTTGATGCAATAGAAATAGCGATTTCATTATATAGCAACAGGACAGTACCTGATGATACTTTTGTACCCCAAGGCTACTTCCTAATCAGATCAATTTCCCCATCCCTCACACAGAAAAAGCTCTTAATGCTTTCGATGAATATTTCGTGGATGGTATAATTCTCGAAATGAATTTTTGGAATGTCAATGGTCCTGAAAATGAAACAATAACATTCCTATAATGTGAACATAAGGGATAATGGGATTGGATGTGTAATAAGGCTTAAGTGCAGCTTTTGTTATGATCTCCATTTTCATGAATATTAAACGTATTTATTGCATTCCAAAGCATGATAAATGCATTTGAAGCTTTGAGAATTAAAATGTTTTTGGCGGTATGTTTTACTTTACACGAATATAGTAACGTAGCAACAATAATGGTAGTAATAAAATCCAATTCCATTTGGAATGCTTAATGAAAACAAGATTGTAGAGCAGAGGTGAGCAAAAACCGTTTAAAACCGTACAAATGTCAAATGAAGATTGTGCGTCTATGGTCAAAATGCTACCTGGACAAACATATTTTGACGTTTAGTCGGTTTTAAGCGGTTCTTGCTCACACCTGTACTGTGATAAAAATAAAAGGATCAAATTTATCCAAATTTGATCCTTTTGCAATGCACATTTGAATGAATCATTTGAATGCACATTTATCATACACTAGTAAAAATGAAAGGATCACCGAGGATCCTTTGAAAGGGTCGCTGTTTTAACACCTATTAAACTCCAGAATAAACGAATAAAAACAATGAAAAAGTGATCTTTGGTGTTTGCTCGAATGAGAGAAAAATGTTATGAGTAATAAGTTTACAATAAAACATAATCTATCGTGATAGATGTGCATACAAAATTTGAAGAGCTACAGGTGAACCTTTCAAATGATAAAATATGATCCTTTTTTGTTGAAAGGGATCAATTTGACCCTTTCATTTTTACCAGTGTAATAGAACATTAATTTAATCCATCCTTTGGATAAGGATCAAATTTGGATCATTTTTATCCATTTATTTTTACCAGTGTAGTAGAGTAAGATATCTTCAGAATCATGTCTATATTGGAATTTTGAGATTTTCTCACTGTTTCCTTTCCTTTTGCCATCGAAAACTGTTGGGAAATCTTAAAGTTCCGAATTAGACATGATTCCAAATACAAATTACCCAATCTTACCCTAAATAAAAAATAATTTACAAAACTTGTTGATGTTCGAAGAATCTAAACTCATTTTTTTGAGATTTACAATAAAATAGAACCGGTTCCAATCAGTTTTGAGAACCGGTTCATAACCGATAATTATCTTTTATTCGAAATTCAATTATATAACTCCTAAGGTATATTTTGGGTGATTTATAAATCGGTTCAAATCGATTGTATACCGATAATAAACCAGTTAAGAAGCGATAAGTAATTTTCGTCCGAAAATCAATTCTATTACTCTTAAAACTATTTTGGGAGATCTTTCGGGTAATTTATGAAGCGATTGAAATCGGTTTAAGTCGGTTCACAGCCGATAAACTGTAAATGACGCGGAAGTACTTTTGAGATATAACATGTAGGTCACGAGTTCCAGCACTTCGCAAAGCATAAGACGCTTTGCTCTCCTTTTTTCAATCTATACTGTGGTTAATACATGGGAGCCATTTTTCAAATGAAAAATATTTTCAACTCCGACTTATAAAGGGGTCCCTTTAGGTCCCAATCCGCTGTCTCTAACCGTTTGGCCTCTAGAGCTGGCGACAGCAGGACGGACACACATCGTGACGCCAAAAAAACTCGAAACTTCAGATTTCCAAAATTCTACGTATCAAAAGTACGTAAGAGCGTACTGGCCTTGGTCAAGCAGCTATCTAGATACAAAGGTTCAAAGCTTCAAATTTGAAAATAATTGTGTTTCCTCGGTCTTTAATATTTCATCTTGAAAATCTAGAACTTTAATATCTACTAAGCACTAAAGATAGTTGTGTCTTTTATTTCAAGTTTTTTATTTTTTTTTTAAATTAAAAAAAAATGAAACGAAAAGTTCACTTATTTTTTCATCTTCGTAACATTTATTTCATATCCTTTAATAATATGCTGTTTTAAGCAAAAACATCAGTTTCCTCTCCGTTTCTTTGTTCGGTTTTGTCATCTAACGATAGCGCAGCTGTTTCTTCAGTCATGGTTTCAATGAAGGATGCGCCTCATAGATATTTATTTATGAGAGTGTCAAAATTTCCAACTTGGAGCGCCTGTTTTTAGGCAACCACGTGACCTAGATCAAATTATATATATTTTCCGAAAGGTCTTGATATCGGCTAAGACATACTAAAATTTCAGCTTAATCGGTTAAGTTCTAGGTTTTGACAGTTATTGAAAATGGCGGACAAAAACGTCAAATCAAGTTGGCGATGACAGCATCTTGTAGATCTCGAACATTTTATCTTAAGTTCTCAAATTGGATTACAGTGCCCGTTTTTTAATCCAGATGATTGGGAGACAATATGACAGATATCCGCTTCGTAATCCAGATGGATTTTTTGAATTTGTTCAACGTCTCGAAAATATAATACAAGTTTTTTTGTAGAATTAAAATAAAAGTTATAAAGAAGATTAAAAAGACATAATTATAGAATTCTATGCTATTATACTTCATTTATTAAACAAAAACTTCACAAGATAATTAATTTTCATTGGTGAATAGACATGCATACATAACCCCAAAATTATTTTATATGTAACCGTCGAAACTTGTCCGGATTACGCCGATCCGGATTAGAGAGCGGGCGCGGGCACTGTATGTTTTATTCAAATACTTCTCTAAAAGCTTTAGAAAGACCATATAGGCCGACATAAATCATGCGTTTCTAGGAGCAAAATACTAAAGAAAAAATATTTTAATGAAAATAATGCAAAAAAATCAAAATGGATCATTCTAGTCAGATAAATTTAGATTAGACTTAGGTATTTTAATACTAAGAATTCACTTTTGGAGTTAGACTTTTGGATAACTTTTTAAAGGAATCGATTTGGCAAAATCCAATGTTTGCATTTTATTGACTATTACTGAAACTACAAGTATCCGTTTGAAGATCATTGTGTCCTCTTTAATACATAATTTATCCCTATATATCTTAGCATGGTAGACGAGAGCGGCAAAGGCCATTACTAAGTCCTAGAATTAAAGAAAAGCTTACGAACAGCTAAGAGACAAAGACACCCGAACTTACAGTACACTTTACAAAATGAGACGATCAAATGTTGTATTCCAAATGGTCAATAGGTCCTGACACGACTTCTTAAAGTGTCAATTGGTGTTTCTTTCACCCTATTATATGAGACGTTCAGAACAAAAAGTACCTATCGTATATGTATTTCCTGTATTTCCCTATTAACCCTTTTAGGACGATTGGAACACCGGTGTCCCATAAAGAAAATAAGTTTTCCTAACTACCTAAAGTTATTTTTTTTTAATGTTTATATATAATTCCAAAGTAGAAGATTAAGTGAATCTAGGTTATTTTTTGCAAGTTTCCAGATATTTGCTATAAAGTAAATATTTAAGCTTTAAAATGACGTATTTTTAAATTCTAATATTGAAAAATTATTTTAATTATTTTTTAATTACTTACAAGTTTTTTTTTAAGTAAAACCGTTTTGGAAAAAGAAACTACAATACTTAAACATAATATTTTTCATTAGAGTGAAAATGATTATTCATTTGTATAGTTAGAAAAATTACTTAAATGTTTAGGCTATTTTTGTCCCTATCGGTCGCAGAGGTAAAAAATGCACCGAATCAGACTCTGTTAGATAGTCCAATGTCAGATATAAGACGTTTCATTAATTTTGTTTATCGGTTAAATTTTTATTGTTGATTTTCGGTCCGTAAAAAGTGTCTCGTCGTTAAAGGGTTAAAATAGCTCAATCTTACTCTGAGCGAAACATATACTATTTGCCTCTGATTGTCCCTTCAGGCACTGTCTTCACTAATAAGAACAAACTACATGTGTCTTCTGTAGGTGAAACGGAGCATAATGCTGAAAATGGCCGATGCGTGCCATCATCAAGCTGGTGGAGGGCAAACCACTCGTTTTCACGAACTCTACGTGCAGCGGCATAACAATGTGTCCATTCTCTATGCCGATATCGTGAATTTTACCCCTCTATCGGAGCAGCTCACGGCCAGTGACCTCGTGAAGACACTCAATGAACTGTTTGGGCGTTTCGACCAAATTGCCCAGGAGAATCAATGCTTGAGGATTAAGATTCTAGGCGATTGCTACTACTGCGTATCTGGATTGCCGGTATCACGACCTCAGCATGCAGCCAATTGCGTTAACATGGGTCTGGCAATGATTGATGCCATCAGGTGAGATGTATTGCGGTTTGAATAAAATATTTTAGGAAGTGGTGGGAAAGCATATAATTAATTTGCATGCTGGAGAAGAAGTTTTCGTGTAGCATACATGATTAGGTTTACTGATGCTTTTCAAAATGTTCAATCAATAACAATTCCTGGGGAAACGATAATCCCCAGGAAATTCATCAGAATATGCTATTTCCATTTGGAAGGAAATTAGGAAATCATCCGATAGCTTTCGGCAGAAACGGTAATTTAGTGAATGATTAAATTACAAATTTAGCTTTATTTTCCGTTAATGGCAAATGATGAAAATGTGAAATTTGTTGGTCATAAATGTGGGGGAAAGGGTCGAATTCAATCTAGCTTAAAATGTGTGAGATGAAGCAAATAAAGTGAATATGTTGCAATTATGCAGATTTGTGCGGGAGGCTACGGGTTTCAATGTTGACATGAGAATAGGAGTTCATACTGGTAATGTCCTCTGTGGTGTCCTGGGCCTTCGGAAGTGGCAATTCGATGTGTGGAGCGACGATGTAACACTGGCCAATCATATGGAAAGTGGTGGAGTTGCTGGGTAAATATTTACAAGCCCTCAGTGTTCCCATGTTAAGCTAAATTGCAAAACACAAATTCTACATAGTGTACAATTTTTCTTACAGACGTGTTCACATCACCAAAGCAACGCTGGATCATCTAGATGATAAGTTTGAGGTTGAACCAGGGAATGGAGCTTCCCGAGAGGCATACTTGGCTGATCACAAAGTTGAAACTTTTCTCATAGTACCACCAAAGGTAAAGCTATTCCCAAACCGAAATGGAAATTGAACATTTGGGATATTCCATTGAAATCAATCAAATGCTTTTGTTGATACTGAGGGGTTAATCATACTATACGGTGTCGGCTAAAATCCTAAAAACGAAAATCCCGAAAATGCAAAATCACAAAAAGCCAAAAATCCGAAAGGAAAAATACCGAAAAAAAATAAAATACGGAATGGATTTAAGTCCGAAAAAGCCAAAATCCCAGAAGCCACAATCGCAGCCTGAACGCCAAAATTCCGAAAACTAATATCCCAAAAACACAAACACCTGAATGGGTTATAATCCCAAAAAGCCAAATCCCGAAAACACCAAATCGCGAATGGGTCAAAATCCCAATACGCCAAAATCCCGAAAGCCCAAATCTCTAATGGTTAGAATCTGTAAGAGACGAAATTATACGGATGGCAATGTGTAAAATAATTTTCAAAACACAACAAATTTTTCTATTCTTTGTCTCCAACTAACATGGATGTAATTGTAGGAGTAGCTATGACACTTTTAAGAATTCGAAATTTTGGCTTACGGTTTTACGGGCTTGCGGGCCTTATCCAAAGTTTTGGGATTTTTGCTTACAGGATTTTAGCATTCGGGATTTTGAACCTTTTCAAAATTCTGTAAAGCCAACAGAATTTTAACCCATTCCGGATTTTCACTAGTCAGGATTACGACCTATTCGGGATTTTGATCTATTCAATATTTCGACTCTTCGAAATTTTGACGCATTCGGGATTTTGGCTCTTCGGAATTTTGACGCATTCGGGATTTCGACCTATTCGGGATTACGACCTATTCGGGATTTTGACTATTGTGGAATTTGGGAAATCGGGATTGCGATCTATTCGGGATTTCGATCTATTCAATACTTCGACTATTCGAAATTTTGACGGCTTCGGGATTTTGGCTCTTCAGAATTTTGACCCATTCGGGATTTTGACCTATTAGGGATTTTGACGATTGTGGATTTTAACAAATCGGGATTACGATCTATTCGGGATTTTAATCTATTCAGTATTTCGACTCTTCGAAATTTAGGCCCATTCGGGATTTTGGCTCTTCGGAATTTTGACCTATTCGGGATTTTGGCTCTTCGGGATTTTGACCTAATCAGGATTACAACCTATTCGGAATTACGACCTATTCGGGATTTTGACCTATTCAGTACTTCAACTCTTCCAAATTTTGATCCATTTAGGATTTTGGCTTTTCGGAATTTTGACCCATTCGGGATTTTGGCTTTTCGGGATTTTGACCCATTATGGATTTTGACCTATTTGGGATTTTCACCTATTCGGAATTTTGACTCTTCGGAATTTTGACCCATTCGGGATTTTGGCTCTTTGGATTTTTGATCTATTCGGGATTTTAGCTTTTCGGGATTTAGACCTAATCGGGATTTTGATCTATTCGGGATTTTCACCTATTCGGAATTTTGACCCATTCGGGATTTTAGCTCTTCGGGATTACGACCTATTCGGGATTTTGACCTCTTCAGTACTTCGACTCTTCGAAATTTTGACCCATTCGGGATTTTGGCTTCAGGATTTTGACCGGAAACCATATTATGACATAATATTTTCGATTGGGGTCTAAATTTTTTTTAATTTTTTTTTTAAATTTAAATGAATTCAGAAGAAAAGGAATGACCGAAGTGTTATCTATGAAGCGCAGTAATCTTTTCCTCTTCATAGTTAGATTAATTTTACAGCTACCAGGTTAAGTATGACTACCTAAGTACCTAATTAGAGAGAGCACTGACCCTGTGACACAGCAATCCTTGGTTAGATTCTCATATCAAAGTTTCTAGTTAGTAAAGGGATTATCCCTATGTGATACTCCTTGGAAACTTCAAAGATAATTTTTTTAAAAAAAAATACCGAAATAGGTTAGTAGCAGAGTGCTCTCAATATGATGCAGTGTCTCCGGGTTGAATCCTCTTTTAGGAGACCAGAAATTTTCAAACAGGAAATGTCCGAAAATTTTCCAAAAAAGCCAATCAAACCTAAAAAACCTACATAGGCCCAGGAAATTTCTTTCGAATAAAAAATGCATAATCCCGAAAGCATAATCCCAGAACTCCCTGTTCCGACCATTGATAATTTTTTCTTTAATAGGCTTAAAGGGTCTTAAGACTCTCCTAAAATTATCATGAATTTCGTACTCGATTCTGGAAATGACACCTTTTAAAGTGTATAAGCTTTCCAGTTCAAGTTCCAAACCCCTTGGCTTGCATTTCCAATAGAAATTGTACAACATGTGAATTGCTCTACGTAGTTGGAAAATGTCAATGGAAATCCCAAATAGTCTATTGAAATTTTCACACTCATTGCAATAGAAATTGTAATATTTCCTTCTTGCAGAAATCCACCACGGATTTATCAAAGGTGACACCCAATAGTTCCCCGAAGCCACCTGACTCCCTACCCATAAGCAAAGTGTCAATTATGGAGCCAGAAGACAATTCCAGTGACACAAAGACACCTTCAACCACTGACTGTGACTCCAAAGACGAACTGAAAATTGCCACAGTAACACTTCAGATAACACCGACAATCACAGAGGAGGATGGGGATAATGCTGCTGATGACAAGGATGTTAACAAGAAGTCCTGCTTGTCACTACCTGTGGAACCAATGAACGGTATAACTCCACCTGCTGTGCACGATCGACGAAAACTTTCCGTACAGGGCTTGATGGGCTTTGGGGAGAGAAGACGATCCTCTGGAGCTTTTCTCACAGATCTCACGCGCAAAATGTCCATATCAAATGGTGATGGATTTGGTGAGACAGGTTTTTCATCCTCTAACAATGTCGGTCACATTCCTATTGTTGCACACTTTTGGAGCTTTTGCAGCTACTCTCTGTTCACTTGTACTTTTGAAGCTTACCCAAAAAAGCAAAGTCCCAACTAAGCATCCAAGATCATCTTCCCTTGTGATCTAACCATTATTGTTTTGATGAACTTGAAATTGAAAGTCTTCTGATGCATAAAAAGCCTAGGTTTCCGATAGCTTTGTAATCCCAACCTAACTCTTTCAGCAACCCCTGGAGGACCTCCTTTGCGGTCCAGGCCATCGTCCAAGATGACCAAGTACGTAGAGTGCTGGGGTGCAGATAAACCCTTTGCCAACATTACAGACTCCACAATGGCAAAGAATATAGGCCTAGCTGTAAGTTTTAGAACGTTCCACAAACTTTAGGAATTTTCTTCTGATAGCAGATTTTGGTATTATAAACATTTGAAAAATTCTAATTTGGTCCAGTTTGGATTTGATGAAAACCGTTAAAACCCATTAGATAACATCATGTTCATTCATTCATCGGGGTCCTAGGACCCCGATCCTAAGACCTAGGAATCACAGGTTAGCGGCCCACAACCTGTCGATCCTCCGTTATTTCAGAAAGAGTATTCCATATGGCCTTGTCGTTGTGGTAGGCTTACCAGATCGGATGTCACTCCAGAACAGAGTTGAGCAAAAACCGTTTGAAACCGAACAAACTTCAAATGTAAATTGTACGTTAGTGGTCAAAACGCTACCTGGACAAGCTTTTTGACGTTTATCAGGTTTCAAACGATGATAGCGACCAGGTATCAGGTTTGAATTTGATATCGATCAGGTGGAAAATCTCGATAAACAACAGTTTGTCCATTGTTCCCCATAGGTCGTTTCCGGTATAATCCATATGTCACCCATGGCTCTTTGTTGTACATTTTGTGAACAGAATACAGTGAAACAGGGTACAAATCTGAGGTAACAGGTCCTTTTACCCAAGAGACACGGGTTTTAGGGTGGTCCATGGATAAGTATTCACTAAGGACTTCTCGTAGACGCAAAGATGTCGATCTGTTCCAGTAGCTGTTTCCAAATAAACTAAAATCCGGTTCTAGGACTAACTACAATCACCAAATGAGATGCACCCGAAAGGTACCGCAACTACACAGGAGTAATACCGTATTGACTTTATTTAATAAGAAATATTTTAATACAAATCTTTCGGACCTTATGTTACTCCATCATAGTCCAAGCTTGAAAGAATGTTTCTCAATTGTTCTCAATTCTGAAGCCTTTTTTTTAAGTTTGAACAAGTTCCACAATCTAAACAGTCCCATTGCAGCTTAGGTAGGATTGTGGAACATGAATAATTGAGAAGTCCTTTTATAAGCTAATTAAGATAGTTAAAGTCTTCTGATCAGCTATCTCTCCATTATAGATATTTCTAATCATCCACGAAAATTATGATGGCACAAACTATTATCAATAATCCACAGCACTATCTAACTTCCAGGGAGAGTGTCTCAGCTTTGGAACTTGTTCAGTAGATGACCTTCATTACACCTATCAAGTACTGAACATTCTTAGTGTCAAGATAAAATATCACAGTCAAGAAACTCTCGTTGGAACTTAAACGGTTTGTGGAACATTGATTATCGATATATCCTATTACAACATAAGGGTAAAGTGTCTTAATCGAGATTGCTGAATATGTTATATTCTTAGTATCTGAAAAAAGATCTAGGTTGTCAATGATTCTCAACACCATCTAGGCTCCAGCGGATGTATTTCATTTGTGGAACTTGTTCAGTGATTGGCCCTTTTTGTCCATGAACGAGTACCTCGATCACCATCGACCACGGTCCCATTCCACTAATTAAATTTTGCGCCTTAAAATTATTTCTTTAATTTTGAATTTCATTGGCCTTTCGGAAAATGGTTCTAATGTAACCTTACTTGTGCCAACTAATACACTTGTTCTTTTCTTTATTTAAAAAGAAGAAAATCACTCATTTTTTGTTAAATATTGTTAAAAACTGTTGCATTTTAGTGCAACCACATTACACAAAAAAAAAAACAATCGGTAATTATCTGTGGAATCTGGATCCGACTAAGAAATTCCAAAGTTTGTGGAACGTGTTTTAGAGCAATTTAGCTGAGACGGAATCAAATACATTGGGAGATCTCCTTTTCAGAGTATAGCTATGATAGAATCGAATTTACTCCCACCGGAAACCGAATGCAGTGACTGTGGTTGCTTCGGACCGCCTAAGGAACTGAAGCCCATTACAATGTGGTACAGGAACAAACCACGTGAGGCATTGTATCGTCAACAGCCAGATCCACACTTTAGATATGATTTAATATGTGCATTTACTATGTTCCTTTCAATTGCCGTGATCCAGCTTATTATTATTAGAAGGTTAGCTTCAAACATCGACAACTTTGAACCTAGGCAATGGTTCTTGATTGATTTTATTCTTGATTTTTCAGCAATGTTGCACTTTTAGGATCATTAGGTGCTTGTGCAATTTCACTTGGCATTTTCTTGTACCTCAGCCACTCTCAATTTGGTGAGAGTTCATCTCCAGGATCTCATGGTCCTGGTCAAGTGATAGCAAACAGTCGTCCTCTGAGGATGGCCATATTCTTTATAACTATTGCTTTAATAGCTGCTTTTGCTGTTTTTAGTGTGGTAAGTAGTTATTTGCGATAGGGGAAAGTACTCTCCCTTCGAATGTTCACTGTTCATGCCTTCGAATAATGTGAATTTCATTTTATTTTTCCTAGTGTAATCACTATTAATACACAATTATCACATAATTATCAATAATTGATGATAAACTAACTAATAAATAGTTATTCGAAAGCATGAACGTTCGAAGGAAGAGTACTTTCCCCTAGTTTCTTTCTGAGTTACCTCTAATAAAACCTATATCCTCAAATAGATAAATTTTGAAGATGAATACCCTGTGAATACCATATTAAATATGACTGAAATCCCACCGATGATGGATGCTATGGCCGTTGAAGCAGCTCCAACGTACATTTTCTGTTGTGCTTTGAGTCTTTCGGCGATTTCTGCTTTCCTAAGAGCCGGATTTGTCCTCAAGTTCGCCTCAATGATCCTATCTATCAGTCTACAGGGGGTTGTGTTGTACTTTAGTGACCTGTTCCAGCGCTACGATGCCTATACTCTGCAAACTTGGCCCCTGGTTATTCAAGGAGTCCTATTTCTCCTCCTAATTGCCTCTGTGTTGCATACCCTGGATCGCCAGGGTGAATTTGTGGCCCGAACGGATTTTCTCTGGAAGGCCAAGCTGAAAATCGAACAGGAGGAAGTGGAGACCATGAGGGGTATCAACAAAATCCTTCTTGAGAATATCCTCCCCGCCCATGTGGCATCACACTTCCTACGGAAGGATCGCTCAGATGACCTCTATCATGAGAGCTATTCCTGCGTAGCTGTTATGTTTGCCTCCATTCCCAACTACAAGGAATTCTATGATGAGTCTGACGTCAATAAGCAAGGTCTCGAGTGCCTAAGGCTGCTCAATGAGATCATCTGTGACTTTGACAAACTCCTTCTCAAACCAAAGTACAGTGGCATCGAGAAGATAAAGACAATAGGAAGTACGTATATGATTGCATCGGGACTGAGACCCGGCAAGGAAGAAGGTGCAACGGTAAGTCTCATCACAAATTTTTGGTATTGTTATATGGAAACCTATTTTTAAATAAATCTAATAAGACCAAAAATTCACGCATGCCTTCCTCAATCACGAAACACTCTCAATCTTGCGTCCAAATAACACAGAAACTTAATATCTTGGTAAGAAAACAAATTGATGTTGTTGTAGCCCTTTTGTTGTTTAGTAGTGTATAGGGGAGACCGGGGTAGAATTGGCCACGTACAGTATTAGATAGTGGTATCCTATAGTTTGCCTTCGAAGGAATATTGAGAAAACCACTTTCTATTCTAAATATATACCTCCCTTACTATTTATTGAAATATTTATCAGCTTCATAAAAACATTTTTGTACAAATTACATGCAATCAAAAATTTCATTTGGTGGATAATTCTACCCCGGTCTCCCCTACGCATAATTATTGTTTTTCTAACGGCGTTTTCACACTTGCACATTTAAATTTTAATGTGATTCACATTAATTGTCGCTTGTGAGAGATAAATATTTTTCACATTAAAAAATTAAAGAGAAAATCGCATTAATTTTTCGCATTAATGCTATAAATCACTTTATATCAAATTTTGCGGGCCAAGTCTACCTTTATATCAACAAATAGATCAAATTTTGAATATAAAATGATTCAAATACACAAATTACACATTTGGACTCTCACCAGCGACAATTAATATGATTCACATTAAAATTTTAATGTGCAAGTGTGATAACACAGTAAAATTAACATATTTTTAGAAAGGGAATCAAAGAAAATTCATTCTCCTTTACTCTTCATTAAATATCAAAAACGTCATAGAACATATTACGGAAAAGATGCAACGTTGCTTGATGTTTTTATTGTACAATAATTTCTAAAAAAAAAATTAACTATAATCTTAATTTTTAAAGATTTGTTTTATAAGGTTCAAGGCAAAATTTGTAATCCTGGACAACCGGAAAATCCGGTCAAATCAATTTAATTTGTCCTAACTCTAAATTGGTTTGGAATTTGATTTGTCCAAAATTCTAAATTGCACTCTAAAACTATTTTTAAAAAAAACTTTTCCTTTTATTAACTTAGTATGAGAACGTAAGAGGTTGACAATATAGAGAAATTATTTACGATAGACAGAAGTCAAATTCCTTAAAGATTATTTTCCATTTTCGAAGTCACTCCTAAAACATTTGTTGTGCCTCCGGCACACCTCTTAGATCGATAAAATTTCATGAAGTCGAAATTCGCATCCCTTTCTTTCTCAGAAGACTTGCATAAGTATATCCCATTCTTTCGGGCTCATAATTCGACTGAACTAAATTTAATTTAGTGTGACGTTCAAAAGAAGAAGAAGATTGCGAAAGACTAGGATAGACATATACTAAACTTTTAAGAAAGAAAGGGATGTGAATTTTGATCTTATGAAATTTTCCTGATCTAAATTTTCCTGATCATCTGGTGTGCCGGAGCCATTAATCTGTAAATTAGGTAAAGAAAGTTTATGAAAAGGGACTCTAATCGATGATCCTAAATCCTCAGTCTGTGACAGTCATATCTCGATTGAAGAAGGTTCCTGAAAGATCTTCGAATGCAGCAGATAGAAAATGTTTAATTGATGTTAGTCAATTGTTTGTTCAGAGGGCAGTTTATTATAAAGATTACGAAATAAATTGAATTGCATTGAATTGAATTGAAAAGAGCAAGCTTTTTGAAATTTTTGGCATACGTTTATGCATATTTAAAGTACTTCAATAATATTTTCGAAGAAAAATATTTCAAAATAGCGAACTAATGAGTAGTCCGATGGAGCGCCTCGTCGCAGCACTCCCTGACTTGCAGGAAATCTGCAGCTCGTAAAGATTGTGTGAGAAAAAATAGGGGGAGATAGGACTATTTTGAGCTGTGGGGTTACATCGATAAATTATTTCATCGCCTATTCCTAATGAAGCTGGTCCTTACAATTATTTTATTCAGATTCACGATAGTTTTGTCTATCCAAATTACATCAATAATGCCTAAAGTTGGATGTTATTTAACCCTTTAAGGACGATTGGGTCACCGGTGACCCAAAAATGAAATTTTTCCTACGATCTTCTAAAGTTATGCTTTGCTCTAAAAAGTTAGAAAAAGTGATTTTTCCTGACCCCCGATTTTTGACCTTCTCGTCCTTAAAGGGTTAAAGCCTAAGCACTGGGCGCCCTTACTGTGTGTCGAGACGAGCTCTGAAGAAGACCCAAGCCGAGGGTCGAAAGCTTTGGAGAAAAACTTGAATCTTTCCTTTTAAAAAAGGAATAATTTTCTGATAAACACCGAAAGAGTTGTGAAGAACAGAAAATTTCCATTAGATCCCAGAAACCAAAAGTTTTGTACCAACTATGTGGAACATTGCAATTTTGTACGGTTTCAATGGGCGCTAAAAAATTGATAAATCGATTTTTGAAAATTCATCTGGCAATATGCTGACTTAGGCTTATCACTCCCTTGATGCCCTCTTTATATCCAAAGATAACAGGAAAACTTTATTATTTTCGATTTAGAATCCGGTTCTGAAAATTTTGATAAATAAAAAAAATCACCTACAGGAATATTCAATGAAATCCTTTTCCATTAACCCAAAGGTTTTATCAAACATAAATTGAAATTCTATACTAGGTTGTATGTTTAAATTATGGATTAGGGTGTTGATCTATTTATCTTTGTGCTCCCTCTGCCCTTTCTCCGTTAATTGATTGAGCTTTTTGGGGTTTAGGATGAAAAGCGAACTGAGGAGCACAATGTGGTGACTCTGGTGGACTTTGCCATATCCCTGATGTCGGCTCTGGATCAAATCAATCGGGAGTCATTTCAACGCTTCAGACTGAGGATTGGCCTCAACCATGGACCCGTGATTGCGGGTGTTATTGGGGCCCAGAAGCCCCAATACGACATTTGGAGCAACACTGTGAATGTAGCATCGAGAATGGACTCATGTGGGATTATGGGACGTCTTCAGGTAAGTTTTGAGGACAATAAAAGAATTTTAAAATGGGTCTTTTACCCACCCTTTCTGTGGGATAATGATGGGGGTATTTTATTGAGCAGACGACAGAGCATACAGCTAAGGTCCTCATGACGGCAGGATATGCCTGTGATTGTCGTGGTCCAACCTATGTGAAGGGAAAAGGCACCCTAACCACGTACTTCGTGAAGACACCATACGACGAAAAGATTTAAGCACAGACAATCCCTCCCTCATCCCAATTTTCTCCTCAGCAAATCCCTCCCGGCAGAGAATCAACAAATCATGAGCTTTCTGTATCCCAAAACCTCACCCATTGTCATTCCCCACGCACTGGAGGAGATTACGACTTTCCATCACAGCCCATGGAATGTTTCCTTAAGGATCAAGGCAGTTTATGTCGCCGAATAACCATCCTCTGCCCTCTTGTTTGGTGTTATGCACTTGACGCTATGGAAAGGACTAAGACACCGAGCAAACATTAGAGATTTTTTGCCAAAGGCTAATCATATGATCAATTATTGACGTATCACATTAGGATGTTTAGTGTAATTGAGCGAAGGTTAAACCTTCAAAATTGGTGTAAAACAACCTGAGAGGATGGGAAGGATGCAAGAATTTTTTTTTTTTTGGAGAATGAAATAAAAGTTATATTAGATGGATAAAATGTGTTGAATGTCGTTAAAATTCAACTTGTGCGGAATGTTTCAACCAGCGATAATTGGAATTCCTTAAGCAGGAGACTTTGTTATGTGAGGAGCAACAGGAAGGAGAAGCTTTTCAGGAAGGATAAAATAACAACTTCAGGAAATATGCTACAGACATTTTTTTTTGTGCTTGAGGTAGTCTATTCTCATGTTCTTAAATCTCTCTTCGGAACACAGGAAAAAGTGTATGGTATTTTTGAAAGAATGGTCTTTGTAAAATATTTTAAATTTACAAAATTTCTAGTAGGGGGAAGTGGGGCCACTTTGAATGTGGGGACCTTTGAAATTAGGATTTTTCTTATATGTTTAAGTGGAACTGAGCAATATCATAATGCAATTTAGTTTTTCAAACCTTTTGTGCAGATAAATTATATCACGATAAGATTCAATTTTATTTAAAAATAGGTGAAAAAGCCCAAGTTCAAAGGTGCCCCACTTCCCCCTATTATTCATTATTGTATCACGTGCGAATAATACCGTAGATACGGGTGATTTTACACTCTATGGATGACATTGTAGGGGAAAGTGCCCATGCTTTCAACGGTTCCAAGCTTTACAATGACTAAATTTTTCTTATGTTTCTCAATAAATGTGACTAATCTCTTCTGTATTTTGAAAACTAGGGGAAAGTGTCCTGTGTTTAAAATATATTGCGGAGTCGTATTTATTCAGAAACATAGGAAAAATTTAGTCATTGTAAAGCTTGGGACCGTGCAAAGCATGGGCACTTTCCCCTACCCCTGATTTTCGTAAGATTTTCCTTAATTTTTGTACTTAAGGATAGTTTCATAGACCATCCTCAAGTACCCTTATGGTCTTTAGACTATCCTTAATAGCTTGAACTATATGGAAAAGCTTACGAAAAGTAGCGGTCCAAAGTTAACCCCGGAGTGCAAAGCCGCCCGTATCTACGGTAGGTCCGATAATAAAATAATTTCAAAACAACTATGAGTAAAAGATTCCCCAGAAAAGCTACGCAAGCCATTGTGAGGAGGTGTCGACCTCGAGGCAGACCTAGGGGACAAGGCGGCTGAATCAAATTCAGGATCTTGTCTTGGAGCGCCTTAGGATCGACCGCGAACATCTTCCTGAAGTAGCGAAGTAGATGTCCTAGACCCGTGACCCTGATAGGGATATGTGCTTGAAAATAAATAGAAAAAATGTTGGACAGATCTGAAATAATTACATTAAGCCGTCTCTCGACGTAAGTCGTAAGTGTGTCAAGTGCATTACATTTATTGTTAAGGGGCCACATATATTAATTATAAAAATGTACGATATTTTCACACAGAACAACACGCCTTGGTATTTTCAATCGAACCTTCAACACTTGCACTGGAATAACTATTTTGCAGCATTTTTGTAAAAGATCGTCAAGTCCTCTTTAAAAAACAAACAAAAAGTTTTATAAGATTTTGTACTTTCTTTTTACAATTTTTTTGATTGTAAAACATTTTAATAACAAATTTCAATATTAACACACTTTTGAGCAATTCAAGTTTTTGTACTAAAATGTTTATGTTTTTTTGTTCGTTTTAAAAAATCGAAAGTCTTTACAAAAATGTTTGTAATACACGCAAATATTAGCAAAAGTATCTTGTAAATTCTGTAATACTTGAAAACACGTCATAATAATTTAAGATATTCTTTTACAAATATTTGCTACACAGAACAAAATATATTTCGTTAAATTTTGTGAATTCCATTTGAGGATTTACGAAATGTTAGTAAATTATATAACCCACAAACAACACAAAACACATGAACACACAAAACAAAGTTCGTAAAATTTTGTTATTTGTTCTTAAATTTTTGCCAGAGAAACAAAAATCTACGAACAAATATTTGTAAAAGAAGAAAAATGTTTGTCAAATGATCATTTTACGAACAATTTTTGTGAGGAAAGTACAAACTTTTATGAACTAGTTTGTGGGTTATATGATTTACGAGAATCTCGTAAGTCCCCAACAGATATTCACAAACTCTTATGAACAATTTTACAAAATATTTTTTTCAGTGTACTAACATTTACCAAGAAAATGTATAGATATTAAATAATAACCATAAGATGTATGCATTCTTAATAATATACGTGAAAGTATCTTATTTTTTCCTATCTCAATTGCGAAATTGCAGAACGTCTTTGTGAACTTTTAATTCTTAATTTATCAACCCATATTGTTGTTTATTTCATTTTTTTTTTTCTTGAAATAGGGGAAGTGGGGCACCTTCAAAATCGGCTACCTTTGAATTTGTGCTTTTTATGCCTTTTAATGCCTCAAGCTTCCTGAAAAGAGTCATCTCTCAAATCCATTGAGAGCAGAAAATACGATTTGTCCGAAGCTTGAGTCGTCCGAAATTAGCACGCTTTCCCCTAATCACGAGAAAGACGAGAAAACTAAGTAATTTACGGATACTTTATCGATTGATTACTGATTTCACAACCTTTACAAAAGATACAAATGTAACCGAATTAGTCGGAAAATAAACCCTCCAGATTGATTAGACCTTGATATTCAAAGATTCAAAATGGCGATTTTTTAGGTAAGTGGACTACCATCTAAACATATTGGGAAGATTGGCAAGAAATGGGGCAAAAATGAACATCACAATAGTGATCCTTAGGTCGACTTATATGGGGTCAGTTGAAGACCTGAAGTTCTTTCTTTTTTATTAGGGGTCACCTAAGATCGGAAGATGATACCTCTTACCGTTCAACTTTTTATGAACGATTGAAACACCAATCGGTGTCCAAAAAAAAATTCCTACGGTTTTCTGAAGTTATGTTTTCTTCTAAACAGTCGGATTTGAACTCCTAATTTTTGACCCTCTCGTTCTTAAAAGGTTAAACTCCAAGTCGATGACAAGTTGGAAAAAAACGGATTATAGTGCCCTATCTCCTTGTGTCTCTTTGAGATCAATTTTTAGTTGAATTTTTTGGAAAGGCCTTGAAATCGGTAAAGTATTCGTAAATGATTAGACTACATTCCCGTCAGTTTCATCAGTTTCCCAAGCCGTGTCCCGGCATAAGTCGTAAGTCTGTCCTAGGTTTAGGGCGTAACTGGGCGCTTTTCGTAGCATAAACAAAGTTATAGAATCATAATAAATTTTTGCACTTCATTTTCTATCCTTTAATTTGATATTTCATGACCATTCCTTGATTCATTTTACATTTTATTTATTGCAATAAGAGATCTGATTACCAACTGATTTGTGGTATTAAAATCTTAAACTGTTAACATTAAAGAAAGTCATAGGGGAAACTGGGGCACCACCAAACACGGGGTAGTACCAAATACTGCGATTTTTTAATCAGATATTCGACTTCTAAGGACAAGACCTATAGAAATTTATTGGCATTATAGGAATGCTTGTCCACTGAAGAAATGGTCGAGATAGTCCAAGTAGTTTAGAAATAAAAATTAGTGTTTGGTGGTGCCCCAGTTTCCCCTAAAGAAATTAAGAGCTCAGAAAATGTATCATGTGTTTTTTTTTAATTTTCTTTAAGAGTATCATATGAGATGTCCTTCTTCTGTGGCCAAAAGTTGTTTTGGGGGAAAGTAAATATTAATAAGATCAAATACACGTAAATATCCTAAAGGAATGACATATAAATTACACCTTAAATCTTTGCAGATGATTTTTGTCCTTTCATCAACCTGGATGAATTTTTTTTTATCTCAACTGATGAGAACGGTTGCGATGATGATTTCTTTTGATCTTGGCTTCTGCTGCACAAGTCAATTTTTGAGCTGAATTATCCAGAAGCCTTGAGGAATTGTTATGATATTTGCAGTATATTTAAATTTTCTCATGGTAAACATCTTAATAATTTCTCAAAAAATTTATGCTTCTAAGCCAGATGTGAGGACTTTGGACTGGGAAAATTGAATTGCGGATGGAAATTCCAGAGAAACGGAGAGGGCGAGAAAATTGTGTCCCTCGAGGACATTGAACATCCCCTTCTAGTTGTCACTCAACACATCCTCTCATTGTATTGATTTACGCTTTTTCCAGGGTCTACATGTCACTGCTAATGAAATTCATCCATGACAGAGTCTCGACAGAATATGTTCGAGGAATTAATTTAAATCCACACGATGAGAAAAGGTCTTCATAATATTCTTATCCGTGTTAATAGGCAAATATTACTTGTCCACTGAGGTAAAAGAGGTTTTTAACCAAGGTAGAAGCACTCCATAGGATTGGTACACTTTGGTTTTAACCCCCAAGTATACCTCTTAAATTTACATAACCTATTTTATATTTTGCAAATACGATTAGGTTTAGAAATACACACGATCAAATCTGAACAAAAAACATTTTTTTGTAAAAAGATTTCCATTGGCTTAGTTGAAAGAATAATACGGGCTTCAGACCCAAGGCATAGGCATATGGCTTAAGGGGTTATATAATTCTCAGGTCAAAAAATAGGCCTTTTCTGATAATAATTTATTGTGTCGAAAATATCTTAGAAATTCCAACTTTCGGGATATGAAAGAGTAACTTTATAACAGAATTAAAAAAAAATTGAAAAATTTTGAAAATTGGTAGGGGAAAGTGGGGCTACTTTGAGCTTTGAGGCTAGATTGTTATACGACTTTTTCGCCTATTTCTAAATGAAGCTGGTCCTTACAATTATTTTAATTGTAAATTGTTAAAACTCAGTTTCAGTTAGAAATATGCAAAAAATCGTATAACAATGTAGCCCCACAGCTCAAAGTAGCGCCACCTTCCCCTAGCTGATTTCCAGAACCATTCCTCAAAAAACAGACCTTGCGGTAGGCAGCATTTCTCCCAGTAGGTTCATCTGAAATCAAAAAACCAAATATACTCTGTTAGAGGATTGGTTGAACCCCTAGATGAAAGAAGGATTACTGAAAAAACACAAAATTTAGATTTTTGGCAAAAGTTTTTGTAAGAAAATATCAATTTTATCCTATTTTTCAACACATTTTGTATTGTAAAAATGGTTCTGATTAAGAGAAGTGCAAATCCTTCGTTCAAACAGTAGATAATACTTCTCAAAACAAGTATGCAAAATTTCAGAAAGATCGGTTCAGTAGACTCTGAGTAATCTTGACTACCGCATTGTAAAACGGTGTTTTGAGAAAAACGCGTTTAAAGTTTTTCAACAATATGCGCGCGCGGGCGGAATGAATAACTAAAACTCTTATACCTCCGAGAGTTTTACACCGATTGACTTGAAATCTTCAGAAAATATTTTACAAAAATGTTATACTATAAAATAAAAAAAAATGATTTTTTTGACTTGAGAGACCCAACCCCTTAACTGATGCAATATCTCAACAAGCAATATTTCTGAACAAATTTTTTGCTTAATATCGTACTCCTTCTGTCTCGAAATAAGTCGTACATTCTTTCATATAAAATGTACTAGCAAACGTACGACTTATTTTGGGCAGAGGGGGAGTATATTTTATAGCAATTGACTTAATATATTTTCAGAAACTGCAATGGCTTATTGTTTCGAAAATCAAAACCTTCAGAAACTGGGCTAAGCCTCTAGTCTGATGACCGCTTAAGACGAGATATAGGCCCAATTAACGCTTCAAAGGAAAGAGATAGATTCCAGGGTGAAAGGAACGTCTATTGACACTTTAAGAACTCGTGTCAGCACCTATTGACACCTTACTCTGTACTATTTGGGATATGAAATTTGAACATTTCTGTTTATAGTAAAAGGTATATTACAGAAAAAACGTTGTACTACTTATATTTTACTAGATATATTAAATAATTTTCAATATTTTGGCAATAGTGTCAATAGGGGTTCCCTGTCGAACAGACGTTCCTCCGACCCTACATAATTCATTTCAAAAAACTGGCTGAAATTTTCCTCGGCGGATCTTTGATTAGATCGGTAGAAGTTGCGATGTTCGAAAACGTTTCAGCATTATAACGAAAGCTTTCAAAATCACCCAAGACAATCAAATTCTGACAATTAGAACTGGATCTATTACCATTTTAAAATTGGATTCAGATCATCCGGTGTTCGTCAGGGACAGCTTTTTCCTCAATTAAAAACTCAAAATTTTACTCCAAAGCTTTCGACCCTTCATATGGGTCTTCCTCAGTGAGCTGGGAAATGTCTTATTGTGTTTTCATAATCTTTTTCAGAAAAAGATGAAAATTTGTTAAAAATAAAGACTCCGACTGAGGAAGACCCATACTAAGGGTCGAATTTTCAATTTTTAATTGAAGAAAGAGCTGCCCCTAACGAACACCGGAAGATCTGAATCCAATATAATCCGTCAGACACCCCATTTGTACCGTTTTGAAATTATACGATGTGCAGAACGGTCGCAACGGACGAACGGAATGGGACGGACGGAACGGACAGAACGGACTAACGGAACGGTCAAGACGAACGAAATGAAACGGACGTTCGCAAAAATCGATTTTTAGCGCACATGATATTCGTAATCTATTAGTGTCAAAACGTGTATATGCAAATTTGGGCACAATCTGACGAATTCGATTTTCACCTCGGACTACACCGAGAAAAATTTCGATGGTATTTTCTACAAATCGTGTCTTTTTAAATCCTACTGCCTCAAAAGATAGTAGAAAATACCATCTTTCATAGAAACTTTCTTTTAGAATCTACCATCTTGACATTTTAAAATTTACTATCCTATAAGGCCTCTACACATTGGGAGCAATTTTCGTCAATTATTGCATTTTTGACAGAATTTTGACATTTCCACCCATGCATTGCAGGCAATTTCTTTCAAAAAAGCATTTTTTGACGAAAACTGTTCCCAATGTGTAGAGGCCAATAGATAGTAAATTCTAACAGCCGGATGGTAAAATCTACTATCCTCATTTAGATTTTACCTTGACCTCTCTTAGATTCTAATATCCGGCTAGTAAATTTTACTGGCCGCATTATTAGACGTTAGAATTTAACTGGAAGACAGTAAATTTTAACGGAGGATAGTAATTTGGATTGAAATTACTATCCAAGTCAGTAAAATAAATTTTTCCGACATTTTTCATTCTAATATCCGGATAGTAAAATTTACTATCCTGCCAGTAAAATTTACCATCCGGTTAGTAAAATCTAATATCCGAAATATTAGAATTTACCATCCGGCTATTAGAATTTACTATCCATAAAATAGATTCTACAATTTTTGACAGTCCGATTTAATATCGCGTTTGCTGGGTGACTTTTTTACTATCCGGCCATTAGAATTTTGTATGGAGGATGGTAAATTTTACCATCCACATTTTTCTCGGTGTACAAAAGCTGAGATTGTAAAGAATTTCAACTAAAATGATAATTTTGTGCAGATTGAGCGCATGAATTGAGTAATTTATTTAATTTGTCTGTAAATGAGTTAAATTGAATTAGATTCAAAGTGTCCCTCGTCTCGAGTTTCTTATCGCAATCCTACCCTCTTTTCTGATGTGCCTTGAGGTGGTTCAACATTGGTTTTCAGCCAACGTTGGAACAATATTTGGCTGGGGAAATTGAGTTCTTTGCCGTGGCAAATTGTTGAATGTGAGAATGAAGAACAAAATAAAAAAAACGCCATCGAAGGTTTGAGGTTTTGTCTAAGATGATGATAAAACGTTGTAGGAAAATGTCAGTGAAAATTATAAACAATATGCGGGAAATGGTGGGAGATTTTTGCCAAAAATATACAATTTTCCACACAAAATTCTATTTTTTTCTAGAATATTTTTTTCCTTGGGGCAACTTTCTACTGAAATCCTCGTATTGCAATATCTTAGACGCTTAGACTTTTCTCTTTAAATACTTTTTTAAAAATGGGAAACATCTCAAAGAGCAACGGATGAAAGAGGACAGAAAGTAAACGTTTTTCCTTCCAAATGATTAGACTTTTTTTTCTCTAAAACGTAGTAAAAGAAATCGAAGCTATAAACTTTTCTTCGGTTTTTTTTTATAGCTGAGGGGTGAAAAGCAGAAAAAGTGAACAAAAAGCTGAAGAAGGGTTGAGTTGAGTTTAAATAGCGAGTCTTTTGCTTTTTGTTTCATCCACTTGAGAAATGTTTGTTATTTTGCCGTGAGGTGAATTTTCTATGCTTATAAGCTCCCAAGAAGATGTATATGTACAACATAAAATAAAGTCACAGAATGCAGTTGAATAGAAGGAGAAGATCCCACTGCCCATGGAATTTCTTACCCACAATTCTGCAGAATGTTGTTTCCGTCTTAAGTGCCACTTAAATGATCATCAAATGGAAATGTTTAATTTCCTGAGCAATTTCCACGAACATGATTCGTCCAAAATTCCACCCCAGCAAATCTCCCCTGAAAAGGCAATGATTAATTTCTCCGTGGTAATTGTTTCCACTTGAATATGTTGCGATTTTCAAGCAACTTTTCTGAGAGGTTGACCACTAAAGCTCTTCAGACTGTGCACAAAATCCCCGACAACTTCCAACGTAATATCTTAAGACGTTGGGTAAGCTTTTCACAAAAAAAGAAAATTAATTTAATCCTCTACT
This sequence comes from Phlebotomus papatasi, assembly GCF_024763615.1. Taxonomy (NCBI): domain Eukaryota; kingdom Metazoa; phylum Arthropoda; class Insecta; order Diptera; family Psychodidae; genus Phlebotomus; species Phlebotomus papatasi. The sequence goes on along the minus strand of NC_077223.1, from coordinate 4,601,383 downwards.
TTCTCATCCCGGCTAACACAAGGTAAGCTGTTACCAACGCAATGCTATAATTAAAGGCATTGAACATGCTCTTAAAAAATAACTTAGTCCCACTTCATAAATCAAGTCCCTTATAAGTACTCATTCCTCTCGTTCAGTAATAATAACCATTCCGATTTTAAAGCTCTCTCCGATTGAAGTTTTTCTATATCGTTTCGAAGGTAGGGTCGAAGGAACGCCTGTTCGACAGGGAACCCCTATTGACACTTTTGTAAAAATGTTGAAAATTTTTTTAATGTATCTAGTAAAATGTAAGTAATATAACGTTTTTTCTGTAATATGCCTTTTACTATAAACAGGGATGTTCAAATTTCATTTCCCAAATGATACAGAGTAGGGTGTCAATAGGTGCTGACACGAGTTCTTAAAGTGTCAATAGACGTTCCTTTCACTCTATATTAGAGAGAACTTATCTAAAACCCCGTTGGAAGTTCGAACGTTTAAACTGATTAGTCACACAAAAGTGAGCAAGTTCATGAAAAGGGTATTTATTTCAATAAAATTGCAATTCAATAAACATTTTGCCATCCTGAAATTCCACAAAACTACATAAAAAATTCACTTTTTGTAGAAAACGTTTGCACACTGTTGACATTGTTGATGATTGAAGTGTCAGGAATATCGAAATTCGAAATATCAGAACAATCAGAGCTATAACGGCGGGTACGTGAACTTGTATTTAAGCTTCCGGTAGGTTTTCGAATAGGTTTGGCTTGACTTTGGAGTAGCTTTGTCTCTTTGAAAGGTTATTGGCAAAACTAAAGACTTGGCAAGATTGAGCCAAAATATACTTGCCAAAATATATGCTTGCCAAAATATATGAATTTGAGACAATCGTCAGCGCTTTGTGGCGAGTAGTAAAACTAATATGGCATGACTCAGCCTTAATACTATGTACTTAATTAAGGTCTTTGTTAAAGTTCTTAATTAAGTAAGTTTGTGTTAAGGACATGAATCCAATCCAGCCTTTGAAGGAACATTTCCGGTGATTTTTCTCTAGAAATTTCCAAAAGTTAATGCATCAGTGTATTCCTGAGGTGTTCTTTAGTACAGTGGCTTCGTACTCCATGGATTGCAACAGTAATGGAAACGAGGAAATTAATGGATTCTTTAGCATCTCTTTTGACTTTCCGGATGTGCGAACATAAACTCAAAGCTTTGTCTTCATTTTCATCCACAAATATTATGTGATATTCACAGTTTTCCATGATAAAAGTTGTTTTTACGCGATAATCTCAAAAATACTTTCATCAGAAGAATCCCAGAAACTATCCGGAGAAGTGAATTTGTAACTAGAAGCTTCGTCGCGATTCAAGAGCAGAAAGTACTATCAATGTTTCTGCTCCTGATCACAAAAATCCTTCTCATCCCGACCCCTATCTACAAGTTTTCCTCCAATCTTCCTGAAGTTCTGAAACATTTGCAGAAATACCTGCTCAATGATAACTGAATAATTCAAGATGGAGATTTTTTCGGGGAAAGGTGTCGAAGGACGAAATGTTCAGCTGGACTACCTCCAAAACATATCCAAAACAGAATGAAATCATCAGGGCCAATTTCGAAATAAGTCAGAAAACATGTTTTTGTAATTTTGTAGTAATTTGGGGTAATTTGGTTAGGTTGGTTTGCTAGAAAAATTAGACCTGTGAAGTGTTCCCAAAACCAACCATTTGGAAGGCAGGATGGTGAGAACTTGAAAAAAATTGGATTGTGGAAACTGCTCTCTCGGATTTCGAGATTTATTATTAAGAAAAATTACTTTGCCTGAAGTATATGGGTATTGCAAATTTCGCCTCTGAAAATCTGTCTACTCTCAAAAAAAAAAAAGTTTTGTCAAATTAACTAGAGAAGTTTGTCAAAAGGATGTTCTTCCATGCAGAATATGGTAAAGTTTTGTCAAATCGGCGGCCAACTGGATCTTGTTAAAAGTTTGTCAAAGGAATGTTTTTCAATAGAAAATGCGAGAAAAAATTTTGACAAATTGTAAAATAACATCCGTTTAACAAAATCTTAACAAAATCCATTAGTTCAATTAACGAGACTTTTTTTCAGAGTAGCCTTGGTTATTGTAGAATTCGACTGATTATATTTACTCGAATACGACATGAAATTTCTGGTACAAAATTCCAGAAGAAAATAAGCAGAACTACAATTTAATAACCCTAGGAAAAAAGTCAAAATAATTCTAATTTAAGATTTTTATTCTTGTTCTCTTTTACACAAATAATATTTTTGAAGAATTTATTGGAACTTTAAGCGACTTTATAAGTAACTTAGACAATATGGGAATTCAGATTCATAACAAAGGTCAAATGCTGCCCGGGAATTACTGTTACCGCAACATGTCTCTACTGCATATGTGCAACAGCATTTGTCGATTTCATTCTCCATCCTGTTACATCTCCTCATGCTACACTTGAGACACTTAGCTTCTTCGTCGGTTACATCTGCAGCCACAGAGGCGATGATTAAGGTGATCACAAGGATTCCCACAGCAAACTTCATGGTTTTTGGTTTCAAATTTCTTTTACTTCAGCTTCAGGAACACGACAGTGGAGATACTTTTGGTAACTGCTGCCAATTGCTCGAAAAGTCCTGCCTTTTATACCAAAAATAATCGATCGTAAGCAGGAAAGAACAATGAAAAATTTAAACATCTACTGCACGTGGAAAATTAAGAAAGTTGATATTTTATGCAAATTTTTAGCAACGTCTTACCGCGAAAACATTGTTAAGGAAAATGGTTATAATTTGATAAGGTAATAGTAGAATTTTATTAAAAATAAAATGAAAAAAACTATTGCGCAAAAATTCAAATTTCTGAAAAAGATTATTGCGAAAATTACATCTGTAGCCGAATTTTACAATATCAAATTTGAGAATGAGATTTTCAAATGTGAGAATCCTATTCTCAAACTTACACTACTCACATTGATTTGAGAACGTTTTGTTCGTAAAATCGCATGCAACTTGCACAATAAGATGCTCAATCATATTGTAAATAAAAAGGTATCATTTTAGATGTTTTTCAACATATTTGTTTTTAGTAAATGAAAATGTTAAGTTTACTCAATTATCAAACTCCAACTTTTTTGCTCAAACTCACACAATTTTACTCACATTCAGTTGAAACTCAACTCACATTGGAGACGTTTAGAGTAAGAGTGGTCTCCATTGTATGCATTTCCCTATTAAAACGGTCCACTTTTGCTCTGAGTATCTTATTGTGCAAGTTGCATGCGATTATTCGAACAAAACGTTCTCAAATCAATGTGAGTAGTGTGAGTTTGAGAATAGGATTCTCACATTTGATATTGTAAAATTCGGCTACTCTGGTCAGTATCAGTAAGAGACCAGGGCAGAATTAGATAGTGAGATTATAGTTTTTCTTATAAAGAATATTGGGCAAATTAGAAAACATAAAGCATGTCCACTGTCCACGATAAAATTGTTTCAAACAGGGGAATGGACTGAAGACTTTTAAGGCCCAAACCAAACAGCCTCTCATCGCACGGATGCACAAAGTCAGTCAACTAAAACACGAGCTCGAAGGCTGCACGATAAGATGATGTCTGGCTTTATTGGGTTCATCTTGATGGATGATGAAATATACGTAAAAGGAGACTTCAAACAATTACCAGGACAGCAATATTACACCACAAAGTCTCGCACAGGATGTAAGACAAAGTACAGGTACAAAAATTATGAAAACTTTCCAAAAATACATGGTTTGGATGGTGATCTGCTCATGTGGACGTCAGAGCAAGGTGTTCTTCATGCAGGGCAACATGAACTCGTCAATTTACATCACGGAGTTCCTCCAAAAATGCCTGTTGCCTCTGTACAGGTGCCATGACATACCTTCATGATAAATTAGTGATAATATTCTAAAAACCATCGTGTTTTATTGTCAAAATGAGACCAATGTATTAAACAAAAATTCACACATAAATTATGTTATTATATCGATATTTAATAAAATATGCACAGTAGGGTGTTCAACAAGGAAAAAAAAATTTTGACACTATTCTCACGGTGCTGTACTCGATGAGACAAGAAAGTTTTTCTTCGACGACCATATGATCAGACGCCGTTTAGAGGTGGCTGAATGACCCTCTCTGTAGTGTAAAATCAGAAAAATTTTCTACTGGACAGAATTCGAGTAAAAACGATCTAAATTGCTAAACGTTTCGCTAGAAAGCTGTGAGGGTTTTATATTCAATTTTAACCATTTTGTGCTGAAACTGTGCGCTCTTTATAAATTCGTGTTGAAGCTATGTGTTTATTATATACAAGTGAAATAATTTTAGGCTTAAGTTGTGCGGGATTAGAACATAATATTAACCATTTTATACTGAAGCAGTGCCGGTTCTATGACTTTACCCATATTTAACTTAAGTTGTGCGTTGTGCGAGTTTATGATGGTTTCCTTTAATTAAGATTAATTAAAAAATATATATATTGCGGCTTTTTTTGCGTTGTGTATTTTAACCTCTTGTATTAAGAACACAAATTCCTTAATTTTTCCTGCCCTCCTGGAGTTTTGATTGATTTTTTCAATACATAAATACAGCTAAATAATTCTTGATCAACTCTCAAGGGGGAGATATTAGCTTGGAAGTGGTGTACACTGAGATGGAAGTACTGCGGAAGTGGAAGTCTCAAAAATAAAATGATTTTTGCTTTTTTCATTTAAATGCAGTAGGAAAACTGCTGGTAAACATATAGCGCAATTAAAACTTGTCCTGGAAAACTAAATTTATGTCATTTTTGATCGCAATTATCGTAAATTCCTCATCAAAATTCTCGTAAAAATGTTCAAATATCGTTCAACTAATGCCATCTATTGCAATGGATGACACCTAATGGAATTCCTTCTAAAAATTTAAATTTCAAATTATGATTTTCAGTTAGAAAATATTCGAGTGTATTGAGTATAATAGTAGTCGATTCTTTGAGATGGTTTAGCTACTGAAAACTATCGGGAATGAATAAAACTAAATTACAGGATAATAATTTAGCCTACTACTTTCAGAAAAAAAACGAAGAATTAAAAAAAAATGAAAAACATGCAGAGACAGAAAATTAAAAAAAATATATAAATGATTATTTTTATATAATATTTACGACTCAAGTTCTGAAATTCTATTTTTGACACAACGACTAAAGTAGTGTAAATCAGAAATCTGCAATAATTATATATGGTTCTTTTGGTATTGAGTTTTAATTCGACAATATATATATATTTTTTAAAAACTTTTATGTATTTTTTGTATACAAAAATAATATTTTTTAACATAAAACGAACTCTATTTTTTAGAAGCGTGATAAACTGGATTTTCGCATCTTTTAAGGACATATATATATTATAATTCATATACAAAATGTCATTTTCACATTCTTTTAAATAGAATATTTTAAATTCTTATAAATTTTTCTAGACAATGATGTTAACAGAATATCACTATTAGTTTGTGAATTTTAATAAATTTTTTTGAAACACTAATAGTATATTAAAGAAACGAATATTGTAATGCAATTATTAGATTTATTTCTTTGACCAATTATTAAGTCGCATTGGAATGTCAGAACTAACAAACTAGTAATAAATATAATTTAAAATTTAGCAAATGGTGAAGAAAAAGCTTTGAATAAAGTATAAGGAGACTTAGAAAATAGACCTCTCAGTTTTGTTTAATTAAAAAAAATTGTTAAGTGATAATTATACACTGTTTGTTTCTATAAGAATTTCTTGATTCATATTTTCTTCTGAATAGGGGAAAGTGACCATGCTTGATAATGTTCAACCTTGATAATAACTATTTTTTTCCTATGTTAATTAATAATTGTGACTCATGGCAATATATTTTAATAGCTGGTCCTAAGCCTCACATTTCCTGAAAAAATTAGGAGCCTAGCCCTTTGTTCCTAGTTCCAGGAAGCAAAAATCGAAAATAGACCCAAATCTGTAATTTCTATGGATGATATTTCATACGATTTTTCATAGTTAATATTATTTATCAAAAGAAATTTCTATTACAGGTCATTGAGGGTTGACCATGGTTAATATTTCTGGAAAAATCTTTTTCATAAAAAAGCCTTGTTTTGTGGGTGGTGGAAAATCAATAAATCCTTCTTCTGTCCATGCTTTAAAATAAGAAAGAGCCATGCTTGATAATTCACTATCATTATGTCAGATTCTTTCGTCCTCACACCTATTGCAATCATACGATTTGATCGAATACTAGAATCTAGAAAGTAATAACTATAAAGTCAATAAATCAAAAATAATCTCACACAATTATGCCGCAGTTGAGTATTTATGGAACAAATTTGCATTATTTTCACATACAAATATTTTTTCAAGATTGCACAAACCGCTTACACAATGAAAGAATCACATTTCCCATAAGCTCCTATAGCTTATAACTGATTTTTGTGTATCTTTAACATAACCTCACTTTTATATTTTGTTTTTATTGTCGTCAAAGAAGGAAGTCCATGAAAAGATTGTGAAACATTTTGTGATTCAGTTCAAAGTAAGGTATGTTAATTATTGTATTCATTTTAGCGATAAATACAATATATATTCTATTTATTTACGCAGAAGATGGTGAAAAACAAAGTGAGAAGCGAGAAACACAGCAGTGTAGATGAGACAGTCAGTGTGCAGACTAATCTTCAGGAAATTTTCCAGAACAGACCGAGAACTAAGGACAGGACACTTCTGCAGCCTTTAGAATTCCTGTAGAAAAAGGAATTGCTGGAGTCACGGAAAGTATCCCTGATAATAGGGCTAGAAAAGAAGGATGTGGTCAACAAATTTGTGTCGATCACAGCAAATTCTCATCGCGCCAAAAGAGGATCGCCGTTTTCGTTCTTTATTCCTTATTTATTGGCCTGTTACAAACTGGGTTTTGGTCTCACTCTACACACAATCCAAGAATCGACGTATGAGTACGCCGTCAGCATTAAATGAAACCTTCCAGACAGGAGATCAACAAGAGGGCTGAGAAGAGATGAATCCGTTTCTTGAAACTGGTGGCATCAATAATTTATATTGTAAATATATAATTAATAGTATTACAATAAACTTAAAATATATAAAAAAAATACTACAGCAATTTCTGGTGTTGGGCGATCTTCGGGAAAGTCAGCAGTGAACTTTGAGTTCAATGGTTTCCGGAAGTGGAGAGCGACATCACATTTGACTCGGTGGAAACCGCTTTGAGATGCTTAACTGCCACTGAGGGTTCCTCAAAATTTTTACTGATGGTCCTGTCCATCCGATAAAGCTATAATCCTGTGCCAAATCTGCTACTGTGTAGATGGGTTATCTTCAGGGAGTTGTGCATGCCTCCAAAGAAATTTTTAGAGCATATTAGGCTTCACAGAGCAACGGCGGAACTTGGATGGTCTTCCTCTTCACATTTCTTCACTCACTTATTAACTTAAAATTCATTAAAATTTGGAAAATAGGACTTTTTTAGCGATATTATTCAACAGTTTTTTTTGTTTTCGTTTATGTCAATTGACATAACCTCAACTTTCCTGTTCATCTATAGGAAAATAGTCTCATTTGTGTTGTGAAAATACGTCCTAGAAAAATTGTTTAAAAATGATTATATATTATCTTATCCCTTGTGCAAACAAATTAATTAGGTAGATTGGAGTTCTATCCATATATTAATGTGTCACGTTTTGTGTTCGGTGTAATATTTACAGCGGAAAATAGGCTTATATAGGTAGGCAAAATCTCTATACAGGTAGGCATCTGGTCCAACCTTTATAAAAATCGCCACTGTATTTTCATTTTCCTTCTGGGAAAATTAGAAGGATTTCCAGGAATTACTTCAGGTGGGATTATGAACCTAATAAGTGAGACATTTTTTTGTCGTAGTGGAAAAAACGCTGCGATTTATATGGTAGTCAGAAAAATAATTCAAAACTCGGACAACATTTTGCAGTATCAAGCATGGTCACTTTCCCCTACTATTTTTTTTTATTTTAAATATATGTTCCACGTGAAAAATAAAAAAAAATTATTATAACACTGACGCTTGCAGATCAATTCCTCATGTATAACTTTTCTAGATTAATTTAAAAAATCAGCCTTCTAAGAGAAATTATTAAAATAGAGCTTTATTTTCAGTTTAATTAAAATTCAATTACGATATCCAAAAAAGCGAAAAATAATAATTTAACCGTTCGTTGAAGAAAATTCAAATTAGATTTTAGTCGTTACTTTTAAATTCAAACGCCGGAAGTGCTTGGAAGTGCTTAGAAGTGCAGGAAGTGCTGGAAATCACCTATGGCACTTCCGGAAGTGTGGAAATCTTTGACGTTTTCCATACAAATTCAGGAAGTGCTGGAAGTGGTGTACACGATTTTTCGTCTAATATCTTCCCCTTGTCAACTCTTCTATTTGAAGCACTTTCTTTTAGTTTGAATTTCTGAATAAATGATAATTAATAATGTAGACAATATATCACTGTATTATATTTACATTTAAATTATTGCAAATGTTGCAAATACACTAAATCGCAAGTTCTTTTACGTGTGATTATATCAAAGTCTGTTAAAAGTAGCCTATGTATATTACGATAAGAAATTATTAAATCGATTGTTTTTGGATTTTAAAAATTGATTGCTCAAGTATTAACTAAACTAAATCTGCTGACTACAGGAAAGACAGACAGACAGATGGATCAAGCGGGCAAACAGCGTGACATCATTTCCCAAAAATTGTTTGATTTGCAAAGATTGATTAGAGTAGTTTCCTTGTGGTATAAAATGGTAATTTTGATTCCATCCTATGCCCCCGTGTATTATACGTATTGGAATTCCATAAGAAACGTCTGCAATATTTCAAGATATTTTTGAAGAAAACAACAGATGCCAAAATATCCTAACTTTAGGAGAAAAAGTTAAAATAATGCAAGAAAAAATAAAATTAAAGAAATTTGTTATAGATCTTTATTATTTTTTTTTAATTTTTTTAAAAAGAATATTTATGCAGAATTTATTGGCTTTACATGCCACTTGCTATTATTCATCTTGACACCTGCTGGACAGCTCAGCTGCAACACACATATCCAAAAAAACTACGCTATCATCTTTGCAACAATCCCTCAAAACATCTCTGCAGCATTCTGGATCAGACTCATCATCACAGTAAGCCTTATTAGCCTCGTAGCATCTGGCATATTCACAGATCTGAGCAGCCACAGAGGCGATGATTAAGGTGATCACAAGGATTCCCACAGCAAACTTCATGGTTTTTGGTTTCAAATTTCTTTTACTTCAGCTTCAGGAACACGACAGTGGAGATACTCTTGGTAACTGCTGCCAATTGCTCGAAAAGTCCTGCCTTTTATACCAAAAATAATCGATCGTAAGCAGAAAAGAACAATGAAAAATTTAATCATCTGCTGCACGTGGAAAATTAAGAAAGTTGGTATTTTATGCAAATTTTTAGCAACGTCTTACCGCGAAAACGTTGTTAAGGAAAATGGTTACAATTTGATAAGGAAATAATAAAATTTTACTTAAGAACATTTAAATTTTAAGTGACAACACTACCCAGCGAGCACAGTTAGCAGAATAAAATAGGATTTTCAGCATTTTTTTGCTGAATCGGTCTGCTGGCCAATCAGCAGCTCTCGAACAAAAAGTGCTAAGCAAATACATAAAAATGGCACTGTTTAGCGCTCGCAGTGGATGATGGCAGAACTAAATACTGCCGGTAGATGGCGCCAGGAAGCATTTAGCAGCAAATTTTCTCTTTCATTTTTTTTCTTTTTCTCTCAAAATGTCAAAATGGACTTGGAATTTCCCCTGAAATTATTTATCAACTTGGGGGATATTATAATCACGATTTTTATTACTTATATTATTATAGGAATTATGCTGCGGTATGCTGCCTATAGAGAATGGTCAAATAAGAGTATTAAACATACTCCCGACCAAAAATGTTGCATTTTTTAGTGAATTGCGTCATTATTTTCCCGAGAAAAAAAAATTTTTTTTCTGAGCAAATATTCAGTCGGGGGTTATAAAATTATTCATTATTTATGAAAAATATGTTTTTTCTTTTGCAAAAAGCATATTTTCCTCAATTTTCGCAATTAAATATTGGCATCTTTCCTGGAACAGCCATTGATGTATTATGCTCACAGTCGGTCACAACTATTGTAATTGATCGCGAAACTGAATTTTTCTACTTTTTTAACTTTTTTATGGTAAATAAAGTTGCAGATGCATTTAAAAAAATCCATTTAAAAGTTGTGACTCCCCCACTTAACTCTTTCGCCTCTTTTGGGACTCTGAGTACACAAAGCAGCATATGAATACTTTGTGGAAAACAATGTTTTTTTTTAATTATTCAGAACTGATAAAAATCCTATTCTTGTGAATGATTACAAACTATAAGGATGTCTAAATGTAAAATATTTTTTTGTAGGACCGCAATTAATTTCTGAGCAAAGATATTTTTGATTTAAAAAAAAAGTGAAATTGACTCACAGTATATGCTGCGGTCCGGAAAGAGTTAATGAGTTCAAAAATGCCTTTTAAAAATACTACAAAAAAATTTCTATGGATACTACAAAATAAAATATAATTGTTTTATCACAATTTAAGTTGAAAAATTTACATAAAAGCGTTTTTGTTTGTTGCGGCAAATGCGGAAAATATATTTTTTTTATGTTATAAAATGTTTTATATTTTATAAGTGAAATAAATGTATGATCCGTGCACGATGCATATGCATAATGTATATGCTGCACTTTTCTATTTATAAATTTTCGATTATAAATTTTCTAAAGCGCATTTTTACGCAAAAAACTACTTTTATTATCGTGGTAAAATAACAAACCAACAATTATCGTTTTTTTTAATACTGTACGTATTCTTTTTTAAATGAAAAATTTATTCAATTTGATGATTCATTTTTTAAATTAAAATGATATGCATTTATATTTTTTAGAAGAGAGTTTTTAAATACCTTTAAAGTCAGGAAAATATGCTAATTTGTTGGAAATCATTTCAAATAATTTTGAGTAGACTGTGTATACCATTAAATAAAAATTATAGAGGCTCTAAATTCTATATGTTCTTGATCTTCTTGGTATTTCCATGAGGTTCCGAAGTTTTTTCAATATTTCTCGAATTTAGAATTCATTAAATATCAAAATATCTTGAAAATTCCCAAGAATTTCTTGGGTTATTAATTTTCTAAAATCACAGCGGACAAGAATTCTTGGCAATGCAATTTTAATTTAGGTGTAGTATATTTTTTTATAAATGAATTCACAATATTTTTTGATAAAATTAGACAAAAAAAATTAAATTTATTGGTCGGAAAAGGTTTAAGAATACATATTATTCAAAATATATTATAAATATGATTTTTTAAAATTTTTGTGAATTTTAAATTTTTTGCTTTATTTTTTAATGTCAAATGTGGTTATTGTAAGAATCATAAAATTGTAATAATGGAAAAGGTTAACCTTAGCTTCTACTCAACTCAGCAAAGACAAAAACCAAGTGCATTAAAGTCTCTCACTCGATTGGGGAAAAAGAATAACTTTGACTAATTACCACTGCGATCGCTAGTGTAACTTCGAGGTCAGCAGAGCTCAGCTGAAAAAATATATGTTTTCAGCTGATTTGAAAAAGCTTAGCATTTGGTGCTCGCTGGGTATTGGAAGGAAATTCAAATTTCAGAAAAAAATGGGTGAAAAGGTATTATGTTATGGTGCTCGCACTCCTTTCCAATTTAGTGAATTTCAATTTCAATTCAGTTTCGTAGTTTACACACTATCAAAAAATTCTACAAAAATCTTCAATATTGTAAGGTGAGGTAACTGGATCGTTTTCCGAAGATTGCTACTTTTAAACGCTTGATTTTGGACTGATGAAATTCTTTTTAACTTCTTTTAAATCCATAGAATTATTCATTGTTTCATTCAGAAACATAATATAGAAAAAAATATCAAAAATATTAAAGAAAATTTGTAAAATAAGTCAGCATGCGCTAACTGGGTCGCCTTTTTGCTAATTCACTTTTAATTAAACCTTTTGGATTTATAATACTTTTTTCACATTGAAGGAATAAAGATATATAACATTTTTTTTTAATTCTCATTTTTGTTGCATTATTTTAACTTTTTCTTCAAAAATACCTTGAAATATTGCAGACATTTCTCATGGAATTCCAATACTTCACTGAGAGAAATCCGAAAAAGGTTAAATAACATTCCAGAAATGTTAATTTTACCCTGCAGTATTTATCCAAAATCGGTGTAAATATTACCTTTTTTAGGTGTATTAGGGATTAAATTAACCCTTTTTTTCACGTTAATTTTACCCATAAAAAGGTGTAAAATTAGCTTTAAAAAATGTTGATATATTTTTACACCTAAAAAGTGTTAAATTTATGAGGAAAAAATGTTAATCGCACCCTCTTTTTTCTCAGTGTGCACTTATTTATTTAATGGATAAAAATATTATTTTTGCTTTTTCTCAACTTGAATAGTTATATTATGTTACTGTAGTGACTATATTACGGAAATAAAAATAAAAATATTATTACACAACCTCTGTCGAAAACCGGAAATCGTTATGTGTTTCAATTTAGGAATCATTATCTGGTAACCATTCGTGATTTAGGCTCAATCGTTAATAATTTAGTCATGAAATTTTGTTAGGAGTGAATGAGACCAAAGATTAGAGGAAGGTGCCCAAGCTTTTCACGGTCCCAAGCTGCATAATGACTAATTTTTTCCTATGTTTCTGAGTAAATGTGACTATGTAATTATTTAATATATTTTAAAAAGTGGACACTTTACTCTAGTTTTCAAAATATGGTTGCGATGGGTCAAATTTATTGCAAAACATAAGAAAAATTTAGCCCGTGCAAAGCTTGGGACTGTGCAAAGCATGGGCACTTTCCCGTATTAAGAATTTACCCTAATAATAAAGACAAATATAGGGTAAGATTACGTAATTTGGAGTCATATGTATTTTGGGATCTCGAAATTTTATCACTGTTTCAGATGGTAAAAGAGAAAAAGAAAACCACGAAGGAGTACAAGACTTTACATACGAGAGTATTTCTCCGTTGGTTTTGCATGAAGGGTAAATTATTGAACCTGGAACCGTTATTCTATTTATAGACAATTCACGTATTGAGAGCTACGCAGAGGCCGGCTACCACTGTCACGAGCTCGTGTTGGATAGTTCGGTGTCCCTTGGCCACTATACCACAGTGTTTCTGGCTGAGGTCGCCGCCAGAATACTAGGCACTCTAATGGCCTCTACACACTAGAGAAAAATATGTCCATATTGAAGAGTTTTTCCAACACCAGCGTAGTGAATTTGTTTCAATATGGGCATAAATTTTTCTAGTGTGTAGAAGCCATAAGACTATTGGAGGCCGGTATTGAGGAAAGGACAGGACAATTCTTTTCGAACAGAAGAATCGGATTGGAAATCGTGATCTGTCCTCACCATGAAATACCAGGAAGTTTTAGAATCGACCTTGCAGCAATTCGACGATTACCCGAACCCGGACCTGGACCTGGACGGGTACCTAGGCTCCAAGAAATTGAAGGCAACGAAGAAGCAGACCGCGTCTCCGTTACGAGAGCAGGGGCTGACTTCGTTGGACCTGAAGCAGCAGTAGTACTATCTTCACAAATGCGGAAGTCAGTTATAATAGAAAATGATCAAGGCTCATCAGGCGGAATGGAAAGCACGTGTCGCGTGTCCAAACGGTCCAAACTGTTCATGATCGACATTAGCAGGAAGAATACGTGTGGCAGCCAGTAGTGATCTTGGCGAGTTGCCAACCTTCTAACCGGACACTGTCTTAATAAACATCTGAATAGGATGGGCATTCCATGTAACATAATTATGCAGAGGATGCAACGAATCTGAAGAGAAGGTCAGACATTTAGTGTGTGACTGCCTCTGCTTGTATGAGGTGAGGCGGGTGCTACTTTAGATTAGATTAGATTACAGTGGGGGCGGTTGCACGCGGAACCGCTGCACCCAGATCTCCTTTTGGGCCCATTATGCATCCCTGGTTAAATTAATCCCTGTTAAGGGCAAGATGGTTCAAGCCAGCCCGTTTTTCGGATAAACTCCAATAAACAGGGCGGCTTCAATCTTGGGGAGGCGGGTGCTACTTAGTAAAGCAGTACTGTTTCAGAGTTATCAGGGTTGAAACCGGCCAGTTTGATGGAATTTGTCTGAAAAACTGGCTGACTTGACACACCCTATCCTTAATGAGAATAGTTTAGGTAGGGGATGCATAATGTGCCAAAACAGAGAAGCCTGGATGCAGCGGTACCAAATAAATGTAATGCCCTAGACAAAGTTACGACTGAAGCCGAGAGACGACTTAGTGGAAAATTATGGAAATGTAGATTAACCATTATTTCTAATATAATTTCGCTAAGCCGTCTCTCGGCTAATCCTCATGCCTGTCAAGGTCCTTAGAGTCACCGCTCCCTCTTTGGTTTTAATCTTTTTAAATCATTCAAAAGTTTCAAGTATAAACATAGCTGTGGAAATTTCAAATTTCATCAATAATTAATATAAGCGATTTTCTTCTTCAAAAGTCCAATGATTTGAAGGAATAATTCAAGGAAGATTAAACTTAAAGAAGATGCAAATATAGTAACAGATTTTATTTTCATTTTCGTGTTCAGAAATGCTATTTATGCAAAGGTCTTCTTTTTAACATTTTATATCATTTTATTAGCTTTTATCCGGAAACTTAACATGTAGATGGAAACCTCTCAGTAAAACAAGTTTCAAAGTTTTCGCGGTTCTCAGCTGTGCAACATTCTCTGACCTTAGCCTGGCAGCATTCTAATTGAGGTCCAAAACTTCCCAGACATTTTTGAGCTATGCCATCTGCAACGCACCTCCCGTACTCTGGACTAGCCTCATCTTGAGGATTAGCAGCCACAGAGGCGATGATCAAGGCGATCGCAAAGATTCCCGCAGCCAACTTCATGGTTCTTCGTTTTAGCTTATTACTTCAGTTTCAGGAACACAACAGTGAAGATATTTTTGGTAACTGATGCCAATTGCTCCAAAAGTCCAGCCTTTTATACCAAAAATTGTCGATCGTCAGCAGAAACGAACAATGGACAATTTCGCCGTCTGCTGCACACGGAAAATTGAGGAAAATTTATCTTCAATGCAAATTTTTAGCAACGACTTATCATCAATAAAATATTTACGCATTGGTGTCTAGAGATAACATATTGCTAAGGAAATTGTCAACAGTTTAATAAAGAAAAATTATTTTGATAAGAACATTTTATAATGAACAATATAGCTTAAACGTGTAAACCTTAAATATGTTTTATATTTCAGCAAATAAAAACAGAATAAAATAGTCACGGAAAATTCTTAATTATTCGTGCGAATCGCCGAATTTTCTCTCGCTATTATTATCTGTTTTAACTATTGATGGTACAAAAAAGTTCCCACTGTTTTTTTTTTTTTGGGAAAACCAAAGTTTTAGGGTAAGTGTGCTAAATTCCGGCCAGCTTGCAATTTCGGCCACCTTTTTTGTTCCTTGAATTTCCATGAACTTTTAGATTTTACGTACTCTAGAGATTATACAAGCGAGATGACGTGAAAAAGATATTGGAAGAATTCCCGAAGGGCAAGGAACTATGAGAATGAAGGTGGCCGAAATAGGGCACCAAAGCTATGTCTATATCTTTATTCATTTTAAAATGTATTAAGAATTATTTTAGAGAAAATAAAGACGATAAACTCTTTACAAGGTTCCAAGCAACACTCTTACAAAAGAAAGAATAAAAGAAATCAATTTGTATTTGTGGAAAATTACCTGTGGTAAACAATAATTTCTCTGTGATAGGATTCTGTGATATCTAATACCCTCTTCTTCCTGCCCAGTTTACCTATAAATATATTGTGGTGTTATAAATCTGTCAGGGACTGTGTGTTTCTTGGGCTTCCTTCTACCGTTTGTGATATTCACGTACCTGGAAATATATATTCCTTTAGTAAATGTCTTCAACAGTGATCCGGAACGTAGACGGCTGGATTTTCCAGAAGACGTTTCCTCGATGACCGCCAAATGCCCTTCACCAAATCTACTGAGGCAGTGAAACACAATTTTCACCTTCACCAATTATTTATTTACACCAATTTCTCCACTACTAGATTGAACACAGTTTAACTCTACGTCACTGTCGTTTTTCTGTATTTTAAAGTTAATATTTTTATAATAATTACACAAATAAATCGAATACACTTCTCCTCACGTCTCTTTGATTTTCAAGTCTTTTACGTAATGCCCAGACTGGTTCCCGCTCATTCCCCTACTTTCTTTCCAGCTGATCCTATTCACCACTTTTTCCTCCTTCTCTCTCCCTCCATGCATATTCAAAATCCAACCGTCTTTTGTCTCTTATTTTTAAGAGATCTTATAGAATGGAAATTCTATACAGTATTTAAAATATTACATTTTAAACTTGAGACTTTGACGCTTGCATGAGACTATGCCGAAATTTGGCGCACTTACCCTATTAAAGAAAATTAGAAAATATTATTTCATTCAAAATTTTGTCCCTTGCTTGCTACTTACTTTCTCCCATCTTTCAGGTAGAATACGGATACCTCGTCGGAAGAATGAGGTATCTTTTCCCTTTATCCAAGAGTCAACCCATTTCTGGGTGTCTTCGTAGGACTTGAAGTGCACACCAGCCAGGTCATGAGTCATCATTCGGAACAAGTAAGTAATCAGATAGAGCAATGTCCGGTGAATATGGCGTGTGGGGTAGGATTTCCCAATTCAACGTTTTCAAATGAGGCCGAGCGTTATCATGTTGCAGAATGACTTTCTCATGTCATTGATAATAATGGGGCCGTTATTGCTTTAGAACTCGGTTCAAACGCATCAATTGTCTTCAATAAAGTTGTCCTGTAATGGTTTCATTGGGTTTTAGGATCTCATGATACACTACTCCCTCCTAATCCCACCAAATACAAAGCATGATCTTGGAAACGTGAATATTCGGCTTTGCCACCGATACTGTTTTATGCTTGGGCTTGCCCCATGATTTTTTGCGCTTCGGATTGTCGTAATCAACCCCATGGCAAGTTGCCTGAAATTTGAAGTAACTTTCTTACACTTCGATTTAAATTTATATGGGAATTTTTTTGCACTTGCTACCGTTATGCTAAATATTTAAAAAGTGAGAAGTTTTTCCGTATTATAAGATACCTTTCCGTATGGAGGGATAAATATACTAAATTTTTGTTTAAATAATTTTTTTCCTCGGAGCACTGTGAGCTGAGTCCGAGATCAATTTAGGAATTGGCTTCAAATTTCAAATAGCTCCATATAAAATGGCCAACTTGCCAGGGAGTTGGTCGTAATGTATCCACTTTTCATCGCCAGTTACAATGCGATGCAAAAGGCCTTTCTTTTTCAGCCGTTGAAACAGCGATCGACACCTCTTGGTTTCAATTCGTAAGGCACCCAACTTCATTGCTTTTGAATCATTCCTAGAACCTTTAGGCGTTTTGAAAGTTTTGATGATTTTACAAGTTCCTTTTTGCGTCTGGAACGGATCTTCATCGAGCAAGTCTTCCAGTTTCTCGTCTTTAAAACTTTTTCGGTGCTCCAGAACGAGATTTGTCATTGACGTCAAAGTTATTCTCTTCGAAGCGTCTAATCTAAACCAATCTCTGCATGTTGTTTCTTATGGAGCATGGTCACCGTAAGTCTCTACTAGATTTCTATGTGCTTCAGCCGCAAATTTCTTTTGGGAGAAAAAAGAACAACAGAAGTTCCCGCAAATGAGCCTTTTTTCGGCCCGTCACTCGTCATTAGGTTTTTCTTAATATCTCTCTCTGTCTCTGTGCGCATGCACTCCTCCACATTTAGTGACATACGTGCATATGTATGATCACAAAATATACAACCTGAGAAGGGATTTTCCATCGTTTTCATCCCGGAGTAGGTTGGAACCGACGCTAAGACGGCGATGGCCGCACGGGGGTGGGTCAAAAATGAAATAGAGAGATGATAATAAATAAATAACTATAATAATAATAATAATTTTAAACTTTATGAAGAAGTTGTTTACACTTTTCCAAAACAAAATGTACTACCAATTACAATCTATTGATAAAGAATCATTATGACGTTGGTTACAAATACCGCCAGTACGTACAGACTTTGACAGCATCATCTACCGGTGAACAGCGAGAACGTTTTTGTACCTCTAATACTTTAAATGTAGTTTTGAAAAATTGAGAACTATCAGACCTGCAATGACACATTATAACTCTGCCCCTTGTTTTTTGGAAACTTTCCTTTAATCATTAAAAGGATAGGAAATTTGAACATAATCCTTATAAGAAAATCTAAATTAATGGAAAATCGTTATATTACTATTATTTTAATGTACATATTAAATGAATATCAATATTTTAACGAAATGGACAATGAATATTCACTGTTGAACAGTTGTTTCTCCGACCCTACCTTACTTAACTAAGCAGAAAATGCATTGGCGGTCTCTTTTAAAGTCAAGTCCAATAGCCAATAACTTAATAGTTTATTCAATTTATATGTTCTTGGAGGGCTCTTCATACATTAAATGAATATGGAAAAGTTTGAAGTATTCAAAACCAGAGTGTGTGCGAAGCCTGAAAACCTTCTCCTACTTAACATTCTAGTTTCACAGAAGAAATAAACACAATTTTAATTCGCCTGAAGTATATGGATATTGTAAATTTCGCGCCTTAAAAGCTTCCTAGACGTACTCACTGTAGAATTAGACTGATTATATACATGAAATTTTATGTATAGGTATATTATTCCGTGGATGGTTGCGCTTTGGAGTGCAAGAAGACTACCTCTAGTTCACTTTTTTGTCACAAGATGATTTTTCGCTTTAAGACTATAATTCTTGTGAGCAACACATAAGCAATTGGGAAATGTTTCATTCAAGAGCACAACAGAGTTATAAGTTTCGCTCTGAGAGAGATATTGGAATTTCATTGAAAATGTTTTCGATGATGACAGATGCGAAAAATAAATCAAAATTTAAGAAGATTGCTATAATTCTTTATTCGCTTTTGTGTTCACAAAGAATATTTCTGCAGAATTTATTTGGCTTTCCATGGATCTGCTACTGGTTTTTTATCCACTCGGACAATTATTAGACATCTCAACTGTTATACAGATTTCGAAATCTTCTCGTTGATCCTCTTGGCAACAATATCTCAATACATCTCTACAGCATTCTGGATCTGCTTCATCATCACAGGCAGCCTGATTCATCTTGAAGCATTTCACCTCATCACAGGAAGAAGCAGCCACAAAGGTGATGATCAAGGCGAACGCAAAGATTCCCACAGCAAACTTCATGGTTTTTGGTGTCAGCTTCTTTTACTTCAGCTACGGACAGTGAAGATGACTTTGGTAACTGATGCCAATTGCTCCAAAAGTCCAGCATTTTATACCAAAAATAGTCGATCGTCAGCAGAAACGAACAATGGACAATTTCGCCGTCTGATGCACACGGAAAATTGAGGAAAATTTATCTTAAATGCAAATGTTTAGCAACGACTTACTGCGAAAAATGTGTGGCATAAAATGGAAACGATTTGATAAAAGCAATAGTAGAATTCTGTTAAGAATATTTAAATAAAAAAAATATTGCGCAGCAATTTAGATTTTAGAAGAAGGTTTAAGTAAATGTGGTAGGTGAAAATACAGGTAGGGGAGACAGGGACAGAATTAGTCAAGGATGGAATCAGTCAGTTAGGTGTTATAATCTTTCTTAAAAAGTCACGGTGTTTGTCCGTCTGTCCATCTATCCGGCCCAGGGGCCCATCAATCCTAATAAAAAGTGAAGCTATTTTTCACTTTTCCTTGTAAAATTTTTGTAGATATTGCACCGCGACTTAGACAAATTTGCCTCTAGTTCTTGTATTATTTCGGCGAACATTATGAAATATGTATTTTTATATAGCTTTTAATGCACGATTTCGAAATAGACTGATAAGTTAATACTCTTTAGAAAAACCTTGGCAATAGTCTTCAGTGCCTCTATGCAAAAATGTATGGGAAAACGAAATTTCGAGAGGCCCCTTGTCCGGCCGTTATACCACGCATAATAACGTTTTTTCCAAGGTCAAAGGTATAAAAGGCTCTAGAGAGCGCATTTATCAATTAAATAGAATCATGTTTTAGCTTGTTGGAAAGGTCTTGGAATTTCTGACAAGTCTGAATTGGTTCCAATCGATTTTGAACCGGTAATGGACCAATTCATAACCGAAATTCAATTATATTAATCCTGAGCCATTTTAGGCAATCTTTTAAGTCATTTATGAATCATCGGTTTAAATCGGTTGTGAATTGGAAAACTATAAATGTTGCGAAAGTAATACTTTTGAGGTAGGGAGTGTATCCGGAGTTCGCCAGTGGGAAAAGTGGTCACCCTAACAGGAAAACACTTTTTTGGTCTTGCCGTACCAATATGAACCTTCTTCAGTCATAAACCGTCATAAAGATTCGCATCACAATTTTTCTAAACTTATTTGAATATTACAAGAAATAGTCAGAAATTTTCACAAGAAAAGACCCCCCACAGTGGCATCCTGCTGGCGATGATCTTCCTAGCCAACAAAAATCGACCGATCCCTAAGAAAAGCTGTGAAAATACAATTTAGTCGACCACTGAAGAATGTCCATATTGAGACCGAAAGCTCTGGGCAAGACCAAAAAAGCGTTTTCCTCTGAGGGTGACCACTTTCCCCACTAGCGAACACCGGTTAGACTCCCTATCAAGAAAATCGCACCAGTTCCCATTATTAGATTACACTTTTGAGGTATAGCATCTAAGTCACTAGTGCGAGCATTCTGCAAAGTCTGAAAGTCTGAAAAAGTGTGCCAAATTTCGGCATAGTTGCATGTAAGCGCCAAAGTCTCAAGTTTGAAATGTAATATATTTAATTAAAATTGATATTTTTCGTTTCTTCTACTTTAGGAGTGTTGCTTAGAACCTTGTAGACAGTTTATCGTCTTTATTTACTTTAAAATCATTCTTAATACATTTCAAAATGAATAAAATTGTAGACATAGCTTTGGTGCCCTATTTTGGCCACCTTCCTTGTCATAGTTCCTTGACCTTCGGGAATTCTTCCAATATCTTTTTCACGTCATCTCGTTTGTCCAAGCTACATTTTTTGTTATTCTTTTGCATTGTATAATTTCTCGAGTATGTAAAAACTAAAAATTCATGGAAATTCGAGGAACAAAAAATGTGGGCGGAATTGCAAGCTGGCCGGAATTTGACACACTTACCCTATCTGTGGTTTAAATCGCCGATACCATATCACTCCCCACAGAAATGTATTTATCGTCTGTGACCTTATTTCTCATTTGAACTCAAGAGCTGCGCTCTATTTGTTTCATTTGCTAATTTTTGGGTGTCCTGAGTACCTGTCGAGTCTTTTGGTGAGGGGGGGTCCGGCCACTGTACCGGTCACTGTTTGTAAAGGGCGTTGTGCTCTTCAACGCAATTTCCAGTGACATGCGTAGGTCCGCGGATGGGATTTGTCAGTTTTTTCGAGTTCAGGGGAGAAATTCTGTAACTCTGTGAAGTAATCATCTGTCAAAATTAGTGAACGCTTCACTGAAGTGATAATAGAAGAGATTCTGTAGTTTGCGATAGCTTCACGTGAAAAGATCACTTTGAGGTTATGTGTTTCACTTGTCACTTTTTCGGTGAAGATGATGTTATCACTCGGTGAAGCCAGTGAATTTTTTTCCATATTCAGCTTAAAAAACAACATCACATCATTTCTAATACTCAATTCTAGTGTTTTCCAGTTATTTAGTTCAAATACTCATGAAAATCTTAAATTTAATAAAAAATTCAACACACTTCCCCTCTCTGCTTCACGTAAAGTTGCAGAATAACTTTTCTAGCAGTCGTGAAGGGAAGCTCGTGAAGCTTTCACTAGTGAATGGTTCACATAGTTAGAGAATTCCTACCCACACAGTAAAAAATAATTACTACGATTATCGCGTGTAATGGGAGAGCATTGATAATTGTAGTAAATTTGCAACGATTATCGTAGTAAGCAAAGTTGAAAAGCAAACAAGTTGAATTTTCGTAGTTGAAAAGCAAACTAAGTTGAATTTACCTCCAACAATTGTACTGAAATTACACAAAATATAAAAAGAAGAAGAATGAGTTCAAACGAAATTAGTTGAAAGTTGAACTTTTTGCTGCGATAATCGATTGAAAAATTACTACGATAATCGAATTGATTCTATTACACGCAATAATCGTGACAATTTTCAATCAGTCAGTTGAATGAAGTTTATGCCATTTTGCTGCTTCATTTTATTACTATTATAGTAATTATTACTACTATTTATTGTACGTAGGCCATTACCGAGAGTTTAATTTTACTAGTTTTGCAATCTAAATGATTCCTTTTCAATTGAAAGTTGATTTTTTAGTGGTTTGTAATTCGAAATTTCAACTAGTTCAATTCAACTAATGGAATTCAACCTGCCAATTTCATCTCGTTTTTACTGTGCAGGTTAAATGCTGCGCGCATGAAAAGTTTTACTGCTGCGCGCGTTCTGCGCGAACAAAAAAATCTGTGCTGCTGCGGCGTGAAAAATCTGCTTGCGCGCTGCGCGTATTACATCCGCGTAGCCGTGCGCAGGGCTCTAGGCTGAGTGAATCTTAAAGAAGCATCTTTTCATCTTTTTTTCATCTCTTGTTTTTTTCTCTTTAATTCTGTTTTCTTTTGTTATTTTAATTTTAATTTTTTTTCTCTTCATCACAATTGTAAGAGGGATGAACCCTACTTTGTGATTAAATAAATATTCTATTCTATTCTATAGAAAAGGAAAATATTAGCCATAGAGGCTACCTTAAGCCATTGCAAGACTGCGAGCTGGAAAGTACGACAGAATGAGGCTTTATTTTAAGAAATTCATTTTGATTAATTTGCAAAATCTTGTTAATTTTGAAACAACTTGAAAATCACAATTTGAATGACAACAGGACTAATGAACATCAACATTCAGGAGTCTCTAATGAAAAATCATCCGTATTTCTCTAAGATAATCAACTTACGGCTGTACTCGTAGGAAGATAAATGAGACCTTCCATCTAATCATTTATCCTCATTACAATAACCTCCTTCCGTAAGGAAGTTAAATAGAGGTGCTCTTCTTGAGTGTTTTAGAGAGAGATTGTAGTGCATTAGCATTTGTGTTGTTGCGAAACACGATCAATATTCTGCATTATTCTCAATTAAACTCCAGTACTTATACCAAGAATAATTAGTTTTCACTTCAATCAACCGATGAAAGGTGAACAATAGTGCAGAAGACTCACTATCGTATGCAAAAGGTCAATTGTTTCAACACCTGGTGTGCAATCTAGAAAAAAAACTGTATTTCTGTACCAGTAAATCTCTCATCCTCTGATGTCCTGAGAAATAGAATTGAGAAAAATATATGCAAAATCAATTTGAAGTGAAAGTCACTCTGTGATAGATGATTGCCACCATTTCCAAATGGACTTCACACGGGGAAAAAAGGTAAATTCAAGAGAAAATAAACATTGCCGAAAAGGAGACAACATCAATCACACCATTAAACTTTTATTCTGACTTCTTATCTCTCGGGACACTTTAAGTTATTTCAAGGGAAAGTACCTTTTCTTGGCAAATAGCAGCAATTCCCTCGATACTTTCCCGTGCCTATAATTTCCCATCGTTCTCTCTCACAGCAATTGTATCATTTTCCTGATATTCCTTGATTAGAAATTTCAAAACCTTTCAATTAAAGCCAAATTTGACCACATCTGTTGAGAAATAGGCTCTCTTAGAGTGTTTAAATTAGACATTGAAGAGTCGCACTACGAGGACTTTATTGGCATTTTGATAATTTGGACGTTTTAAGACAGAAGAATTCAAATAGGGAAAAGTGCCCATGCTTTGCACGGTCCCGAGCTTTACAATGACCAAATTTTTCATATGTTTCTGAATAAATACGACTTCGCAATATATTTTAAAAACAAGATACTTTCCCCTAGTTTTTAAAATATAGAAGAGATGAGTCACATTTATTGAAAAACATATAAAAAATTTAGTCATTGGGACCGTGTAAAGCATGGACATTTTCCCCTATCTATTTAGTTTTTCCGCAAATATAGTTAAAGAACTTAGCCATGCTAGTAAAAAATACTTTACCCAACCACAAGAAATAAGTCCTTAATAAGTACTTACTAAGCACTTAATGGTAGCAAAAAGAGAAAACTGGCTAAATTTAATGAAATGTGTGCTTTCATTCGTAAAATTTTTAGTTATTTAGTGATAAGCACATTAAAATCCGGGTATGTAACTCTTCTCACAACTGTCCCATTTCTTTTTTAATTTTGTCATATCTTCGCAACTTGCTATCTGGCAGGGTGAATAAATCGCGAAAACTGCCTAATATTCCATAAAACTCCCTTATAGTTCGCGATCCAGGAGTCTAAGCTACCAAAGAGATTCCTAAGTTCTGATAAATCCTATCAAAAAGCATAATTCGGAAGCGTAAGTAAAGTACACCAAAGAGCATGGAACTCTGACAGTTCATTCTTATTCCCAGACATGTCTAGAATTTCTGCAGAGAAATTTTAAAAGATTGTCCGGGACCAGTTGAAGCCATCCTCAAACAAAGTATGGGTCCGTCAGGTCAACAGAACTTAGAGCACATTGTGTTGATATGGTAAGGAGACAAGTGTATGAGTGCTCTTTTTGGAAAATAAAATATTATAAATAAAAAAGAAGTTCTATAACCGTTACACTAACTACTTAAAAAGTAATACAAACTACATAATTAAGGACTTTTACAAAGGCCTTAGCTAAGTACTTAGTGTTAAGGCAAAATCATGCCAAATTATATTTGCTATTCTCTATAAAGCTTTGGTGTTTGTCCCATTTTCATATATATATTTTAAATACTTGGATGTTCTATAACTCCTTAAAATTAAGGAAATTTAGCTAAGAACTTTTTAAGATCTAAAAAAGTACTCAATCACATCGAACAGACTGGGCTTTTTTACATGGTCATTGCTTTTTTACTCCTTCATTGCTTTTTTTACACGTGGAAAAAATATTCAAAAAATTGAGGCATCAAACCAATTTTTGCATCAATTTGATCTTTTTCCGTTCTCAGAGACAATATTATGTTAAAAGAAAATGATATTTCAGTAGAATTAGCCAAATTTAAATACCTTGAACAAAAAGCAAAAAGCAATTGCCCGGTCAATTGCTTATTCTTGACAATTCCATATCACATAGTCCGTTAACATTCTCTATTTGAATTCACTGTTCGAAATTTCATCGACCACCATCGAAATCAGCTGATGCCAGGAAAAATCAAAACAAAGGATATTTTACTCATAAAACTCTTGTGAAAACTTTTGAAATGCATTTAAAATGAGTCTAGGCTTAGTGAAATTAAAGTTTAGTATAAAATACATGTGAATAATGTGAATTACATTGTTTTGAACAACTGAAAATATTTCCCGCCTTGGACATTTTACTTACACTGGATGGCGCTGCTCTCAGTGAGTTTTCTAATCGAAAAAAATGAAGATGTCATATCACTTCTCCATTGCTTCTTTGAAAATCGATTAAAAGAGCAATGGCCCAGTCTGTTCAATGTTAATATGTTACCGAGGTTTTGAATACCTAGAAATTTTAAATATTTTTTGCAAAGAGTAAAAAAAAATCTAAAAATATCACTAACAACTACATACTGCAATATAAAGCGTGAGCACGATAAGATTGTTCCCGCAAGGATAATGCTTTAAATGTTAGATGAGCACATATATTCTGTCAGTAGAAGAGATCGAAAGTTTGGAGTGGTATATCTCAGCTCCTGATGAACATAATTGAATGAGTGAACTATTGTTGGAAAGCTTGGCTTATTAGCTCTTAGAATCTGGTATATGTAATCTACTATGGGTAAACCATGGTCATCCAGAACCATTTATGTCGGAGAAAACACTTTTTACAACGTCATTTTTGGCCATCTACTACTGGGACCCAGGAGTGACCCACGATTCTCGCACATGGACTATTTGTTAGAGGAGCTCAAAGGGTGTAATTTGTGGAAGAAACTTTTTTTTTGGACATCTCACTTTTTTTTATTTATCGACTTTTGCAAGAATTTTGAAATGTTAAACGCAAAGAAAAAATTACAGAAATCCTTCTATCCCATTTTCTGGACAAACTGATGAAGATATCGACTTGAAATGTTCTGAGTATCTCCGCATAAGTTGATCCAAGGAATCCAAACGTCACTTCAATTTCATCCCCACGCCTATCCTTCCCCTCCAGAAATCACTCTTTTAGGAATATCTCAAGAACCAGACCATCGATGCATTTCATTTTTGGATATGTTTTAAAGAGTGTCCTAGAGGACATTTCATCCATACATCTCAAATACGTCCGACCCAAGAAAGGGGATGATATTTGGGTGAAAACGTGTAAAGTGATTTAGCTGACTGACTTTGTGCATCCGTGGTATGAGGGGCTGCTTGGGCCTTAAAAGTCTTCAGTCCATTCCTCGTTTTGATTTTGTGCACAAGACTGGGAGAACATTTAAGTTTTTTAGCCATATCTCTCGCAAATGTCGAAAGATTGATCTTGTAGCGCATGATCACCTTTTTCTCCAAATCTCGATCTCCAATATCTCGATTTTTTTCTACATTCAGGTTTCTGAGCAGTGTTTTAACTGTCGAGGAATCGAAGAATCACCCTCCGGACGGTCTGGCGTGAGGTATTTGTGAGTTTTCCAAGGTCCGCGTAATTGATTCCAGGATTTTTTAGATACGTTCCCTTACGTATTTCGTATCTCAGTGAAAAATGAACAGAATTTGATGAGAGTTTCACCAAAAGAAAAGTAAAAACACGTGTTACAATATTCACATACAACGAAAATGCAGAGCTAGTGACATCTGTCATAAAAATATCAAATCATTTGGAACAATTTTATCGGGAACACGTTTTAGTTACAGGCCCTGGTCAAAGTCCAGAACTCCAAAATTCCCAAAGCCAAAATCCCGAAAAATCAGAATTCCTAAAATAAAAATCGTAAGAGCTAAAATCCCGAGAAGCCAGAATTCCGAAAACCAACTTTGCGGAAGCTAAAGCCCCGAATGGGTTAAAATCCGACAAAGTCAAAATCCCGATTCCTTAAAAGTGTCATAGAGCTATTCCCACGATTGCACACCCGTGTGTTAAAGGCAAAAGGAAATTTTCTTTGTTATAGAAAATTATTTTCCCTTTTAGGAATTTGGCCATTCAGGACTTTGATTTTCGAAATTTTGGTCCTTTCAGGATTTTGGGGTTCGGGATTTTGGCTTTTTGGGATATTGACTTTTTTGTATTTTGGCTTTTCGAGATTTGCTTTTTCAGGATATTAACCTTTTGACTTTTCGGGATTTTGACAAATTCGTGATTTTGATATTCAGAATTTCCATGTATTTGGGCGGGATTTTGTCTCTTTAGGATTATAGCTTTCTCAAGATTTTTGGCTTTTCGGGATTTTGACCTATTCAAGATTTTATCTCTTTAGGATTTTGGCTTTCGGGATTTCAACTCATTCGTGATTTTATTTCTTTGGAATTTTGGTTTTTGGGATTTTTGCTTTTCGGCTTTTTGGCTTTCTGAATTTTGACTTTTCGGAATTTTACCCCACAACGATATGTAGTTATTACAACCAGAAAATGCTCACCTACTACACTCAGTCCCGACATTAAGTCCTTCGGGATTATGCACCTGACGGAATTATGCACATACAATTATGCAAGTTTGCCTACCGTTGGGAGTCCATTTATGAAATTTAAACACATTTGGTACTTTTTCAGAATAAAACTTTAATTTCTTTTATTAGGGTAAATTTTTAAAATATTCTAACCATTTATTGAAGAACTCTGGCCAAAAAGTACTGTTAGTTAATGCATTTCTATTAAACCTATTATTGAAAGCCCCTGTGGGTATGCAAATTTTCTCGAATTGTGTGAAAATTCTCGAAAATGTACATAACACCGGGATTGACTGTATCATAAAATATATCCGAAAATTTTATAAAATCATATTTTTTGGTGGAGAAGGCGAGAGCTTGAGAAAGGGCGATCAGTTCCACGGTATATTGACTTTTGGAGGGTCACTTATGATCGCAAATTTATATCTCGTCCCGTTTGGCCGGCATCAAATTGAAAAATGTTCAGATTATTTATATTAATCTTTGATTACCAACAAAATCTTGCAAATTTACCAATTTATTTCACGAATTGGTCCTGATTTTTTCGTGTGATACTCTTTGGAGATTTGTTATTCAATTCTGCAGAAAAAGAATTTCGTAGTTAAAATTTTCATGAAATTACCGCTCCATTTGGCTATGGAGATCCAAAATTTTAAAGTCACATTGTTTAACTTTATTTGCCGCTGTGATACCTCCAATCTCTTCAGTTTATCTCTCAAATCTCTCACCAGGGAAGCACTTTTAATGCCACCTTTTTTTCACTTTTTCTCCCTCGCTAAATGATTGCTTCATTTGCATAAAACAAAGCTCGTGGGACGAGAAAGCTTCTTGCATGGGAAGAACTTTTCTTAAAGAATTGAACGAAAGAGAAAATGTAAGTTACATGTTTTGGTCCTTGAGAAACTCTTGGGATTCAATTCCAAAGGAACGACCAACTCTGAACTATCGACTAAACAGAACATATTGCAAATGAATTAGTTGGACGAGAACTTTTGATGTTTCTGAAAGTTCTTAAGGGGACTTTAATTGAAAAGTTCCTGTAATATAATTCTTTTCTCGTCCTCTTTGGTTTCTTTATGCAATTCCTTCAACTTTAACTCTAGTAATTTCTTAAGCATCACTAGACTAGAGGAAATTAAGAAACTTTAATGTGTTATTGAATTGCACTTACCAGAGTAAATGAAGCAAATTTTAAATAATTTTTAGTCTAAATTAGTCCTATTGCTTAGGATAAATCTGGTTTAATCTGCGAATTAATCTGAATATTCCGTTGACAAAGAAACATAATTAGGAAAACCACTGCAAAGCACATCATAAACCTAAGGATTAGTTGAGAGACGGTTTGGTACACCTTTAGTAGCAATAAATATTAAATAATGCTTCCAGTATTTATGCGCTAATAGTGGAAGGTTTTCTAGCTCCGCACATAGGTATTCTGACTGCGAATATTTCATATTTTTGCCATATTCTTTTTGATGGACCTGACCTCAGTTTTCTGGAAACGTGTTAGCTATTAGGAGGTCAGATTCCTTAAAACAATATGAGCAAAATATGAAATGTTCGTGTCCAGAATATGTGCGAAGCCTGAAAGCCTTTCTTTTCGCTTCTTTGCTCCTCCTAAGATCTGTAAGAAAATCATGTCTTAAATATTTAATATTAAATCAAGTCCATAAAGTCAAAATGTGCAACAAAGATAAATTTGAAAAGGAAGGTCATGATACCTAATTTTACAATAAAGCTTTTATTGTATAATTTTAATTATTGATAAAATAAATTAATTTCTTATTGATTTTGCATTCTGTGAACTCGATCAAAAATTTAACCGGAAAAGAAACAAATTATTCAGGATATTGATATGAAATTGAAAAAAATAATTGAATGTTTATGCAAATAATTAAAAGGCATTAATAATTCCAGGCTGGTCAATTACTTGCATCGTACTGCTTTTCATATTATTATTTATATTTTTCCGCGATTAAAATTGCATTAACGGGATGCAATTTTGTTGTATTTTTAATAATCGCTTTGTCATTTAGATGGAAAAATCTCTATGAAGCAATCTATATAAATTTTTGCATTACATTTGAAATATTGCTGTAGCAAAAATAGCATTAAAAAGCATAGAACATTAACGAAAAAATTGAATTTAAAATTTTAGAGAAAAAAAGCTAGATGAAATTAACTGTTCTGTCATATGCATTATTATCTTCCTTATCTCTTTTCCACTAATTGAATAATTTTATCCTTCGAGCACTAAATAACTCAACCACACGCCCAGAGTTTTTTCCACCAACATGGACGAATAATTCCCCAAGGAGTAGGAGGAGGTATCATCCCATGACGCAAATGAAGGAAAGATGAACCAATTCATGGCATCTCCCAAGATAAATACACTTTCCACCTCCTCAACCCTCATTTTCTGTCTCTTTTCGCTGCTCTTTGGAAAAAGAAAATTCATTTCTCAGCCAAATTGAATGAGAGACGCATGAAAAATTAACGAAGTATACACTTTTTACCAAATAAATTATGGAATGGAAGGTATATTCAGTGGGCGCACAGGTAAATTCTAAAATTGCCCAGATCATCATTCACCTCAGCTGAATCATCATCATTTTTAATTGATAATGTGTGAAAAATCATCCTACTAACAAATACGATACGGATACGGATCATTAAAAAACAATACATCATTATTTTTATTTAAAAAAAAATTAAAATAAAGTTGGAGTAACATAGTTGAGTATCTAGCAAAGTGCGTTAAAGGGTACACTACGCATTGGCACTGATCGGTTATAATCCTTCCGAAAAGACAAAGCGGACAAAGCCAAGCCAAGCCTTCAAAAATCTACCGGAATTATAAAGTGAAGTTCACGTATTCGCCGCTTTAGCGCTGGATGTTCTTTTACTTCTAATTTTAGATACAGTGCTGTCTCTCTATATGCACAGTTTGGGTACTTTTTTTGACAGTTCTCTCTCTGAATATGCACAACTTTTTTTGAAATTCCCAACGGTTTTTAACTTTCTTTTAATAAATTATCATTTTTTTATTGTTCTAGAATTTCCCGTGTTATTTTAAATATAATATGAGACAGAAAAAATAAAATTAAGAAAATTAAAAACGAGAAAAATTAGTTACCAAGAAAATAATTTTCTTTATTACTTTGTCAAAATGTAAACAAATTGATTTTGAATGCAACCGACACAAAAGCTGTGCATATAGAGAGTGTGCATATATAGAGACAGCACTGTATTCTTGACTAGCCACCCGGCAATTTTTGCAGAATTCTGTAGAAATTCGTCAGGTTTGAAAATGTAACTGCCGAAAATTCTGCAGAATTTTCTACAGAATTTCTATAGAAAATTTTATGAATTCTCGGCACTTCCTCAAGATGTCGTTCTGTCAAAATGAACTTGGAATATTTTCTCTAAAATTATGAACATTGTAGAATTTATAATCAAGATTTTCATTATGTATTTTATATATAGGGGAGACCGGGGAGGTTGTGACACTTTTTCATGTTTTGACTTTGAGACACTATTCCAAAAAATCACGATAATGTATTACACTTTTATGCGGTCTATAGGATACTTATGGGTATTGACTTTATAAAAAGTATTCGATAGAACTTGGAAAACAAATGAGTTTTCTTGGAGAAGATAAAACATTTTACTTGACGCTTTGTCCCAAACCTCCCCGATGTGGGGCAGTATGGGACGCAAAAGGGGATGTTTGGGACGAGTTTTTTCTCGCATAATTTGTATTACTGGAACACGATAATTAATTTTAAATACCAGATTAAAAATATTTCTGATAGAAATAAAAATGTTTCATCTTTTATTTACACTTAGAAATTAATATCAATTTTATTTGTACGGTAGAGTCATTTATTGTCAATCAATTACTTAAAGTATTTTCTTCTTATTTTCCATCTACCTTTCTTTTCTTCTTTTTATTCTGAATTATTGCAATCATGATTATCAAATTCCTCAGGCGAGTAGATTTTCTTGCAACTCTTAGTTTTGAACTCATTGATGGATTCCTGTTTGATTTTACGACAACTGCATTGTATCTGTTTTCCCATTATTTTTCTGAATTAGCTCTCGCCTTGCTTTTTCTGGAGAACGTGTTCGAGAAATTTTCGAAAAAAATACTTTTAACTAGATTGGGCAAAGATCGAATATCCTCTGAGAAGGAATTATTGATTCCCAAGACAATGATGGTTTAATTGTCCCTGTAGTTAGAGAAATCTGCTCCACTGATAAACTTTGCACAAGAGGAAGATTTCCAGTAGAAACTGGGCATTACTCTTCATTTTGACAATAAACAATTGCACACCACCTGCAATCTTGTCGAAAATCAACGTCCCATTCATCCCCTTTCAGGTGTCCCAAACATCCCCGCGGATACTTTTGATATTTAAAACCGTTAAGGAAAAAACAAGAGCGTATAATCTCTGAAACTTTTATAAAAATATGTTCCCAGATTACACTGCTATCTAATGAGATAAAAAAGTTTTGATTATCAAACTTTATTATTAATTTTTCAAAAAAATGTTCATAGAATTAAAACAATAAAACTGAAGATATCCATTCTTTTAGTCAAGATACATCTTAATATTGCCTACGATACAGTAATGGTTAAATCCCATTTATTTCAAAAATTAATTGAAAAAATCGCCTTGTCCCACACTACCCCTGTCCCAAACCTCCCCGGTCTCCCCTAAATACTGCGAGGGTATTCTATCTATAAAGAATGATTAAATAGGAGTATTAAACATACTCCCGAACGAAAATTCTGCATATTTTGATAAATTGCATCAGAATTTTCTTGAGAACAAATTTACGATATGATTTTCAGCTGAGGGCAATAAAATTATTTATTATTTATGAAAAAATTATTCTTTTCACTTCAAGAAGTATATTTTCCTAAATATTTTGGAATAAAATATAGAAATTTATTTGCTTACTCGAGATAAATTTTGATAACCTTGGTTAATCGGCGATACGATCGCTAATGCGGCTAGCGATTGATGGCCGTTAAAAAAAGGAAGAAGAAAAAGAAAAATTGCGGAATTGCAGAACGAAGTTTTGCTGGGTATTCAATCGTCAACAATGTTAACAGCAGTGTGTAATGTTCCAACTTTACAAGGATTCCAAGACCTTTCCAACGAACCTAAATTTTCCCAAATTGGTTAAGAAATACACTTTCTACAGCCTTTTTATGTTTCGATTTTGAAAAATCTGTATTAAAAATGACTCAAGCTCTTATAGATGGACGAAAGATCCACAGACGGAGGGAAAAACAACGAAACGTCATGCTTCGCAAAATCGTTTTGAGATATTACACTCAGTCCCGGCATTAAGTCATTCGGGATTATGCACCTGACGGAATTATGCACACACAATTATGCAAGTTTGCCTACCCTTGGGAGTCAATTTATGAAATCATTTTTGAAATACGCCTGAATGTATACTATGTTGCGACGCGGGAAATTTAAAAACACTATGCTTCTTTTTCAGAATAAAAATTTAATTTCTTTTATTTCGGTAAATTTTTTTAAATATTATAACCATTTATTGAAGAACTCTGGCCAAAAAGTACTGTTTGTTAATGCATTTCTATTAAACAGTTGAATCTTTTTGTTTTGTCTACTTTTACTTGGCGCGAAATTCGTTGCACGGCAGATTTACTCAAAAGAAAGCCCCTGCGTGTATGCAATTTTTATCGATGCTTAATGGCATTTCGCGCGTTTTTTTCGGTCCCGAAAATGTGCATAATGCCGGGATCTAGTGTATATGATAAGTGAAACATGTATAGACCATGAAAATTGGTTCCTAACCCCAAAATAAAATGACTTTTTGAAAACTATTCTTTGGTTTTTTACTAATTCTTTTTTTTATATTTTTCATCACTAATAATTGAACAAATATTTCTAGAGATAATTCGTTGGCGACGAATGATTTTCAAAAAAAATCTTATATTTTGGTGTAATGGTCTAACCTCCATGGTCGATAAGGTCGATACATGCTTCACTTACCTTACACTTTCTATAACTTTGCTTAGAAATTCAATCGATAACTTTCCCAGCACCAACTTCTGAGATTCTTAAATCATTTATATTAAATTGTGATGCAACTGTTTGTGGAAAGGACACAGTTTATCAAGGAATTGCTTTTCTTCAAAGAGTCCAAATAGTCACTTCACTTCATTTTCTTGAAAACACTCAAATGAACTTCAATAGCTTAGGGGTAGATGGAATAGTATTGTGCATGAAGAACTTTACAAATCTCACTTATTTGTTCCAAGACAAACTTCGTCTTAAAACAAAACCTTGAATATGATATTTTCTATATAAGTTTGTTGTGAAACTAATTTGTTTCCCGCAATTCCCTTTAAATTTATAAATGACCAGAAGGAGATAATTCATTAAAAGTGGAAAGAAATATGATGAAATAATTTCTCAAAAAAGTTCATAAGTTTTTCTGTTGATAGGTTAGTCCCTTCGAAATTCTCATGTTCTAGCTAGAGAAAGTTGAAGTGCATTACTGTATGAAATTCTTAGTGTATGAGATTTCGACAATTTACTACTCTAAAATCAATTTTGGAATTGCAATTTCAGATAACTTTTCACGGAGCCGTTTTTTGACAAAATACCTATACTAGCATTTCATTGACTATTACTGAAACTACAAGGATCCTTTTGAGGATCATTGTATCTTACTTGGTACATAACATATCCTTTTTTATTTTTTTTTTATTTATATATTTTGACATGGTAGACCGGATCGGCGAAGACCATTAATAAGTGCTAGAATTTATGGAAGTCTTACGGACAGCAGAGTGCAAAGTCACCCTCCGAGTGTAAAGTCACCCGCAACGACGGTATTTAAGGTATTTAACGTGTTTTGTTAATACACTCCGTCTCGGGATTATGTACATTTTCAGGACCGAAAAAACGCTCGAAATGACTTTACCTTAATGGCTTTTCCTTTAATAAAAGAAACTAAAGTTTTATACTGAAAAATAAGCATAGTGTCTTCAAATTTCCCGCGTCACAAAACAGTATACATTCAGAAGTATTTAAAAAATGATTTCATAAATATTGACTCCCAAAAGTACGCAAACTTGCATAATTGTAGGGTAAATGTCCTAATTCAAAACCATTTCCAGACGCTTTAACTTTGACAGAAGATTCAACACATTAAGTTCATATTTTTTCTGAAGAGAATTACATAAATTTGCTCCTAGACTCTTCTAGAATGTTACTGTTTAGTGAAAATTCATTAGACATAATTTGAAAACTTCTTAAATTCAAGAAAAATACGCGAGCGTAAAATGCTTCTATTGGAAACATATTAATCCAAATGGAGAAAAGGGAAATTTTCTAATTGGAGACAAACAGTGTAAGTGAAACCGCAACGAAAGACTTCCAAAACCCTGTTGAGTTGCGCTTAAATATAAGATTTGTTCTTATTCTTGGTATTTTCTCCTTTCACATCTGAGATAATGAGAAAATCTCTCCAAAAAAATCATATTTCTGGTGTTTCCTATTGAAGCACTTGCAAACACTTCAGAAAAACTCTTTATGATCATGAAATAGGTTATTATTTCATTTGAAAACTTCACGTACCGTTAACGATATAGATTAACACTTAATTTCACATAATTCTGTCAAAAATATTACACAAATGTAAGAAAAAACGAATAAACAACAATCAGCCTAATTGTGTTGTCATTAGAAAACATGGTTGGTAGATGAAAAATTCGATGGTGAAAAAACACATTTTTAATTTTTCTGAGAAATTAACAAATAAAAATTTGTGAATGTGAATAGATTTTCGCTTTATTTGGAGCAAAATTAACTAAATAATGAAACTGTGGTATAGAAAATATATAAATATAATAATTTAGTACTGTATTTATCATGAAAACAATGACGTTTCCATTTGAAGTAGCGAAAAATTTCCATTTGGAGCAGGTTTTGAATTAGCTTAATTTACCCTATTTAGGAAATTTCCAAACAGAGCTTTATCACCTCAAATCTGTAATGGATCTGTAATGTTTTGGTAATTGGTTTAACTTCTTCAAATATTGCTATTTATTCGTAGTATAGGTTTATTAGCTGCAAAGGCCAAACAGTAAGAGATATCGATTTTCAGTAAACATTTCCTTCAAACAAGTGCAATTTCTTGATCTCGTATACAATTTCTCGTAGTGGCAAGCATCGGAATTACAAAAAAAGTGTTGTCGTAACTAACAATATCAAATTAATTATTTATTTCCGAGATGTATTTATTTTCAAATTGATACAAATATTTTCAGCAATTTTAATGGAATTTAACATGTTTTGTTAATACGAGTTATGCAACAATGTGTAAAGAATAGTATGGTGATAAAATTAACATATTGCTAACCTAATAACGTGTTTTATTTAATTATCATAAATTTTCATTGGGAGGGATATATTTTTACATATTTCTGTTAATGTAAGACTGGTAAAACAAAAAATATTATTGTGGTTTCATTCATCAGCCATTAACCCTTTAAGGACGATTGGGTCACCGGTGACCCAAAAAATGAAATTTTACTTACGATCTTCTAAAGTTATACTTTGCCCTAAAAAAGTCAGAAAAGTGATTTTTTCTGACCCCCGATTTTTGACCTTCTCGTCCTTAAAGGGTTAATGTACGTGGAAAAATCCATTCCTTGTCCTTAACTAAGACCTATCGTTCAAATCTTAGTGTTAAGGACTAAAATAATATCGACTGCTGGGTGTTAATTAAAGGATCAGCATTGGGCTCTTTCACCCTGTGTCAGACGGGGAACTTATTATTTTATTTACCTGCCACCCGAATTAAAAGGTAGCACGATCTCTAAAGAACCGAATTAACGAGAGTCTATGGTAAGTACAAAACGAAGATGTTCCGGAAGTAAAAATTTTTACCTAAATTAATATTAATAATAAAATTAATGGACACGGAAAAAATTCTGTATTTCAGAAAATAGAGGGATTAATGTAATTTTTGCTATGGCGTTTGTGCAATAAAAATATATTGGTCAGTTTCCCTGTAAAATTTATTATTAGTTGGTTGTAAAATAAAACCTCCCAATTAAATTGCGGTGATAACTCTATTGATTCCTGAATAAATTAATTATATCGCGCATCCGAAAAAGATAAAAATTTCCCCCGGAATATGCTTTAAAAAAAATCAATTTAAAATTTAAATTGTCCTCCTGCCCCATCCTGCCCATAGAAATATGAGATGTTGCGCTGGTGCAGCATAATTGAATCCATTTAATATTGAAAATTGGCGGGAACTGTGTGGAAGTTTCTGTGGATGATGAAAGTGACGTTCAGTGCTGAGATGAATTTATTATTTCGCGTTAGTTGCTCCTAATAGATAATGTCGTGCACAAATTTAATTGACCTAAACGATGATTGCCTTTTGTGCATCGTGTCATTCCTTGAGCTTCGCGAGTTAGTCAATTTTGAGCATGTCTGCAGGCGAACGCAACAAGTAAGCACGTAATTCCATTTACTCTTTTATGAAATGGCTTTTTATCAGACCTTTATTCCACAGATAGCGCGAATGCGTTATCGGAAGTACAGTAAATACAAACTTCTGCTAAGGGATGAGAATATGGAGTCTGCAAAAATCCTCAACAGCATTGGGGAATTTATAGAAATAATGGAATTTTCAAG
The DNA here is from genome assembly GCF_024763615.1 of Phlebotomus papatasi. Taxonomy (NCBI): domain Eukaryota; kingdom Metazoa; phylum Arthropoda; class Insecta; order Diptera; family Psychodidae; genus Phlebotomus; species Phlebotomus papatasi. The sequence goes on along the minus strand of NC_077223.1, from coordinate 4,563,778 downwards.
TGGTTTCATGATCAACAACAATATTAATAAAAGAATTTTGAAAAATATTGCAAATTTCTGCATAAATATGCATACACTTACGCTTAGGTAATTCTACTGAAATACAAAAAGTTCTATTTTCCAATTTTCTTTATTTAAAATTTTTTTTTTAAAGATATTTCAGTCTAAACAACGCTGAGAGAGTACAGCAATTAGAACACATCACCATTTGTTCAGCCCTGAAGACTTTATATTTAGTTAATTGTGATGTAAATATGGATCTTATAGAAGGATTCCAAGAGTTAAAACACATCACAATAATTTATGAGTAAGGAAATTGCATTTTAAAATTAAATATTTTACACAAATTTTCCATTTTAACCGTTATCTTAAAAAAAAGAAGAAATGAGCATAAGCAAATAATACCCAAAAAAAATATCTTTGTATTAATTCATAGAAAAGAATTTAAAAAAAAAAACTCAATATTTCTGGAATTTAGGAAAGTGTCATGATTTTTCTTTATCATAAAAACGTTCATTAATAAAATCTCTATCTATTTCAATAAAAGAGATACTCCGTACATTCCTCCAAATGTTGAAAAATCTAAAATTTTTCAGAAGTTGCATCACTAATTTTATCACTCAATAACCAATTTGAAAAGAGAGGTTATGGTTTCTACCCTTCGTTCCACAAAATACAGAAAAACTCTCCAATTTATCTAAGACACCAACCAATTTGTAGACTTTTCACATGTCATCGAGGTTTTTGATCCCAGCAGTCAATACATTGCAGCCATTACAGTCATTACAGTGATTTGTAAAATATCGACAGGAATTATACAGTGCCCGCTTCGTTATCCGGATGATTGGGAGACAATGTGACAGATGTCCGCTTCGAAATCCGGATGGATTTTTTAAATTTATTCAACATCATGCATACATGACCTCAAAATTATTTTAAATGCAACCGTCGATAGCTCGTCCGGATTACGCCGATCCGGATTAGAAAGCGGGCACTGTACTTTCATATTTCGACCGCTCAGAATAAGAAACGAACAACTCGGAGTAGTCGGAACTAAATCGGTGCTCCTGGACAGTCCCCGAGGACTGACTGATCTTCCACCACGAGGCTTCTCGACTATTATTAGTTGCTTCTCTATTGTTATTAGTAATAATAATAATAGTAATAAAATCTCAATTATTTCCGTTATACAGTAGACCAGGCCTGAGCTAAAATAAAAGCCGAAGTGAATTTGGTGGTGTCAGTTGGGATCCTTCGAAATGCCGCGAAAATTCACATAGAGAAAATGAGAGGTTTTTGATGTGAAAATTGCTTAATTCCTTAACACAATTCCTAAATTCCTATCACACTAAATTCCTTATCACAAAAAATTCCCTTTTATAATTTAGTTGATTACAGTTATTTGGGTTAATTGTGAATAATTGTCGATATTACAACAAAAACATTGGGAAGAAATTTAGAGCTTGAAGGCACATATTCTTCTTACGTGTCTCAAAATTCACGATCGGTTTGAGAAAAACCCTTTTGTACAACACTATTTTTATTAATAAGGAATGCAAAAGTACGTATTACGAGGAGGTACACGACCTGCTAATAAGCATAAATTGGAGAAGAAAATATTTTGTCGCATTTCAGAGATTTTTTGCAACCGCAGAACTTCTACAGTTTTTTCATAAATCAACAATATTTTTGTGAAGTAATGGACACTATGCAGATTTTCTAAGGAGAAATTCTGCCGAAAATCTAAACATTTTTTCTGACTTGAAATATACCGGTACAATAAAAAAACCTCCGAGTAAAATCGACAGGTCCTATCGAACACAGTTAGCAGAAAAAATAGCATTTTCAGCATTTTTTTTTTTGCTAAATCGGTCTGCTGGCCAGTCAGCAGCTCTCGAACAAAAAGTGCTAAGCAAATACATGAAAATGGCACTGTTTAGCGCTCGCAGCGGATGATGGCAGAACTAAACACTGTCGGTAGATGGCGCTGGAAACCATTTAGCAGATATTCTCTGTCATTTTTTTTCTTTATCTCTCAAAGTGAACTTGAAATTTCCCCTGAAATTATTTATCAACTTGGGGGATATTATAATCACGATTTTTATTACCTATATTGTTGTAGGATTTATGCTACAGTATGCTGTCTATAGAGAATGGTCAAATAGGATTATTAAATTAAACATACTCCGACCAAAAATTCTGTATTTTTTACTGAATTGCGTCATTATTTTCTTGAGAAAAGATTTTAGTCTGAGAAAATATTCAGTCGGGGTTATAAAGTTATTCATTATTTATGAAAAATGTGTTTTTTCTTTTGAAAAAAGCATATTTTCATCAATTTTCGCAATTAAATATTGGCAGTTTTCCTGAAACAGCCATCAATGTATTATGCTCACATTCGATCACAACTATTGTAATTGATCCCGAAACTGAATTTTTCTACATTTTTAAGTTATTTATGGTAAATAAAGTTGCAGAAGCATTAAAAAATCGTCTTAAAAATATGGTTTTAAAAATACGACAAAAAATTCTATTAGAAATATTTTGATTAGACCAATGCTGTATTGGTCTAATAAAACATTTTTGGATTATAAATTTTCTGAAGCGCATTTTTGCGCAAAAAATTACTCTTATTATCGCGGTATAAAAGCAAATTAACAATTTTTTTTTCATAATACTGCACATATCCTTTTTTAAATCAAGAATTTATTCGATTTGATGATTTATTTTTTAAATTAAAATGACACGTGTTAATATTTTTTAAAAGAGAGATTTAAAATACCTTTAAAGTCAGGAAAATATGCCAATTAGTTGGAAATCATTTTGCGTCGACTGTACCATTAAATGAAAATGAGGCTCTAAATGTCATATGTTCTTAGTCTCTTAGTATTTAAATGAGTTTCCGAAGCTTTTTCAATATTTCGTAATAATGGAAGGGGTTTACATTTAGCTTCTACTCAATCCCGGCAACCTCAGCAAAGACAAAAACCAAATTCATTAAAGTCTCTCACTCGATTGGAGAAAAAGAATAACTTTGACTAATTGCCGCTGCGATCGCTAGTGTCACTGCAAGGTTAGCAGAACTCAGCTGAAAATATATATTTTTTCAGCTGATTTGAAAACGCTTAGAATTTGGTGCTCGCTGGGTTTTTAATTCGGGCAGCAGTTAAATTTGAAAAAAAGTTTGTTGACATTTTTCAAATTTCACTATAATTATCAAATGAAGCAAATATGCTCAAATTTGTCATGGTTTATCTCAGTTGTGATGTTATTCTGCCTTATAAGGGACTTTTATGAAATTTACAATTAATATGAGCATGTAAACTTAATATGAGTATGAAAGTAAACAAAAAATCGTTGCATTTCAAACAATTTGCTGCCCGAATTTCTCTCTAATTCGGTTAACATTTCGGTCCCAAATGCCCGAATTTCAGAGTATCTACTTCTACTGTATTAGATAAGGGATGGAGTATGATTTCATGTCATGTCAAGGTGAGCAGTTTTGTAATGTGTAGATTAGCCACTGGGATAGAAAGGAATATTCTCCAATTCCTCGCGTTTTCCATTCGAAATATGCAACTTTTGTGATTATCTTTAGTTCTTAATGAGTGAAAAAGACCCAGAGATGACGTACAATTGGTGGGATTGTAGTGAATTGATAGAGAAGATTGAGGAGGATGCAGCATTAGTGGTGAAAGCCAAAGACATCTGTACAGGTTAGAATTTTTCTACTTTCTCTATTCACTTCTTCCTCTTTCTGGAGATTCTTTAACAATTTTATTATTAATTTACCCATGAAGAGTTGATCAAGAAGACGTATAGCATCACTGATCTGGTGGAAAAGCTGGGTCCACTGCTGACATCTAAGAACACTTCCCATCGTGCCCGGACGATGGATCTCTTTTCGGAGATCCTCAAGAATCTGCCCCGGAATTTCCTGTCAGATGTTCAGTTGAAGTTTATCTTGACATTTTATGCTGACAGGACAAAGGACCATCATTCTGTGGTCCCTGCCATCTTGGGGGGAACCCTTGCAATGGCCCGGATGGAGAGCGTTCCGGAAGAGGAGTTTGTGGGGTTATTTATGACTCTAATCAGTGGTTCTGTTACCTGTCAGAGTCAGACACGGGGGGATAGGGAAATTTTCTATGAGGTTATTGAATTCTGCTCTCGGACCTACCTGAACAGGTTAACTTTCACGAAGGATGAATTCCTGCAGGGAGTGATTGCAGCATTGGAAGGGGAAAGGGATCCACGGAATCTTCTCCGAATCTTCACATTCATGCCAAAAGTGATGGAGCTGTATCCACTTGGGCACTGGACTGAGGAGATGTTTGAAGTTTTTGCCTGCTACTTTCCTGTGGACTTTCATCCTCCAGCCAATGTTCCGAATCCCATCACGAGAGATCAACTGGCTGAACGGCTGCTCACCTGTCTGACTGCCTGCAAGGATTTTGTGGAATTTGCCATTCCGCTGGCTGTTGAAAAGCTCGAGAGTCAGATCAAAGTGTCCAAACTCGATTCCCTGCAGCTCCTGGCCAAATGCGCAGCTCTGCACGGTGCTGAACCCTTTGAGGAATCCTTCCCTAACATCTGGCTGAGTCTCAAGGGGGAAGTTATGCTAGGAGCCAATGAAGAGGTCATGGAAAAAGCTCTGGAAACCATCCGGACGATTTTTTCAGCTGCTGGAACCTCCAAGACTTTGACGGAAAACCTCCTGAATGTGATACTCCATTCGGTAACCATCTCCCTCTGCGATACCAATCTGCGGCTTTTCGCTCCAGCCTGCAAGGTTGTAGTAGCTTGCTGCAGCAGGAATTCCCATGCTTCCGTCTGCGCAGCTAATAAACTCCTGCCGATGTTCCTGGCGCAGATCCTCGAAGAGGACACTACGGATGTCCAAAAAAGGATTCTGCTAAAGTTCCTCAGTGAGATTGGAGGAATCTGCCGTGAGGGCGGAGTTTTGGGAGAAATTGACGCAGGAACGAGGGAAAAGATCCAGGAAGTCTTCAAAGACTGCTTCAGCAACAATGGAAAGTTCAAGGAAATCGCTTTTGAAGGACTCAGTCAGCTGTCGGAATTGCTGGAAGAGCCCCAACGTCAAGTAGTTTATCAGAATCTCCTGGACACTTTGCAAAGTGGAGCTGACATTCGAGTGGAATCTGTGGTCAGGAGATTTGCTCAAAGTCACCAAGAGGAATTGACTGAGAAAGTTGTGATGAGTCTACTATCTAAGGACTTCCTCAACCCATCGAATTCTGCAGGAATATTCCGGTGCGTCGTCTGTCTAATAAGACTTTGGAAGTCTTCGGAGATCCTCTACAGATTCCTCCTGGACAGCGCGTTTGAAAATCCCACTTCTGAAGTAAAACTGACAGCTTTGAAGAGCATCCAGGAACTGCTGAAAGAATCCGGAGAAAGGACAATATCCCAAGAATTCGTTTCTACATTCGGAATCATCGAGAAAATCGTGAAATTCCTGCGAGAACAACCAGATCTTCCTACTGAAATTCTCCTGACCACATCGGACGTCCTTAAGCTCTGCGTCCGGACCCTCAATCAAGAGCAACAAAGTGAGGTCCTTACGCAATTCCTTCCAGATTTAGCACCTCACAGAGGAAATGAACTGTTCCTCTTTGACGGATTGATAGGTCAGCTTTGTCCAGAAGTTGACATATCAGCTCATTTTCATCAGATCACCAAGGATTTAATCGAATACGCTGTTGAAATTTCCCGGGGAGAAGTCAGTTCCAGTGCCAATCTGGAAGTTTGCAACAAACTCCTCTGCTCTCTGTTCAATCGATCTGTTCAGGATTCTGTCTTCGAGGAGACCCTTTCTCAGTCAATCAACTACCTAAACCGCCAGATTGAAGTGAATTCCCTGGGAATTGTAACGTTCGCCTGGATTTTCAAAGGATTACTAGTGAAGGGACATCGGAAAACCACTACCCTTATCAAGGACTTTGTTACACATCTCAATGTGGATCCCCTGAAAGACGACACAGTTGCAGGTTTCAGAGTCCTGGCCAAATCCGCAGACGACGTCAACCTCCCCAATGTGCGTCCCTTCCATCAACAGAAACTCTTCGAACTCGTCCTCAAAAATATGGCTACAGAAGTCAAATATACCCCATCGCAACTGGCAGCTCTGGCAGAGATCCTTTTGCATCTCCCCATGAAGGTTATCACGATAAATCTTCCGAGAATTGGACAGATTCTCTTCCAGTGTCTCGAATGTGAGAACAATCAAACCCTCCTGATCACTCTAACCCTCATCAATCGTCTACTTAAAGAAGAAAGTAACTTCTGTCGAAACCACCTGCAAACTCTCATTCCACGATGCCTCCAACTGAGCACCTTGAAGGGATCACTTGTAAGTAACCCTGAGGAAAAGCTCCCAAGAAATCTACATAAAATCCCTTCCGAATCTTGCAGAAAATCCGACTTTCAGCCCTGGATTTTCTCTTCAGCATCACCAAGACCTTGGATACGGTCCTCCTGATACCCTTCAAACAGGACGTAATTTACGGTCTTCAAAACGTCCTGGATGACCACAAGAGACTGGTGAGAACAGCAGCTGTTAGGGCTAGAACTGCCTGGTTTGTCTTCGATGCGACTTCAAAGACAAACTAATTTGCAGGTAGGAAGTGTAAAGTACGTAAAATGTTGTTAAACATGTGACAAGAAATATACTTAAATTGATTTTATGGAAAGATCAGTGTAGAATTTACTATCCTGCAAAGTAGGTCATAGATAGGAAGATATCCTAATCACTAGACAACATGGGCATTAAAAAAATTTCAGTTCGTTGAGGAGATAACCCAGATGATCCCGATCTTTACGAGCTGCGCAGAAACTTCATTTGGACACCAGAGATAGTGTGAAATTATTTACAAGAGCTGAGATTCAAAATAAATCCGACGATTTTAATTTTCTGAACATTTTTCTGCATTAAAATTCATGAAAATCTAACCTAAAAAAATAACCTCGAATAATCTGAGTTCTCTCATGGAAACCAGAGATACTTCGGAAAGTTAGCTTACAATCATGAAAAAATAAGCATAATTTTCAAAATTTTATCATTTTAGGACATTATTTTCTTATTTATTCGAAAAATAACATACACTCCGGAAAGTTGCGCTGAATTTAACCTCAAATGAGAATAAATCAAAGGATTGAGATACAGGATGAACTTAAATACTTATTGAATATACTTTTCATGTCCTTAATACAAACTACTTAATTAAGAACTTTAACAAAGACCTTAATTAAGTACTTAGTATTAAAGCTGAGTCATGCCATATTTGCCAACGACAGCGCTCTTAACTAGCTGAACGCAAATTGTAAAACTGCATAAATCCTGGCATATACGATCTATGATTCAGGGTTTCTGCCGTTTACCTGATGAGATCGGTCGTGGTAAGTCGGCGGCAGACGCAACCAAGCATTAATTGAGGAGAAATATATAAATTGAATTGTGTCACTACTCGCCACAAAGCGCTGACGGTTGTCTCATTTTCATATATTTTTTTAAGTACAGTATACTCTCGCTAATTCGGCTCTTTTAAGATCGATCTACTTTTTAATTCGGGCAGCAATTAAATTTGAAAAATGTTTGTTGACATTTTTCAAGTTTGATTATCATTATCAAATGAAGCAAATATGCTTAAATTTGCCATGGTTTGTCTTAGTTCTGATGTGTTTTTACATTATTGAGAGGTTTTCATGAAATTTCAAAATGAAATTTCAAAAGCCGGAATTTGAGAGTCTACTGTAGTTGAATGTACTACAACTCCTTAAAATTAAGTCATTGAGTTAAGAACTTTTTAAATGCTTAATAAGTACTTAATGTATTAGCCGGGATGTTACATTTAAAATTTTAATGGTTTTTTGAAGGTTACGTTCGGCATTATTCTACACTGTTAAGTAACTTCTTAACTGAATAAAATATAATGCTAATCTCGAGCAAAACAAGGTAAACTATTTCTCCAATTATCTAATTTTCATACATTTGGTAAGTAGTGAGTTAACTGTTTAAAATTAAAGCATTCTATTAAATTAAGCACTTATTAAGTACATCACGTGTTAATCGGGATAGTAAAAAAAACATACAAGACTGACAATTTTTTGCTAGGTAATAAATCTAAACGTTTACAGAAACAAATTGAATTTAAACAGTACTAAAAGTAACTTAAACTTTAAATACTTTAAAATTATACAGAAAGAGCTTAAAATAATATAAATTATTTTCTTTTGATTTCACTTAAGAACAGTTAATATTTCCATCGTGGGCCCAATTATGTTATTTCTCTGAGAAGTTAGTTGGAAATTTGAGGTTAAGTTGAATATAATCTTTAAACTTCGAATGGAGGAAACATTAGAATTCATCGACTACAAGCTATACCTTTGCAAAGTTGTACATGTCACAGCAAATATCCCAAACGCACTTTTAATTTAAATTTGCGAAATATATTATCAAAATTCTGTAATTTATCATTTACTGTTCGCTGGGTTGATAAATGAGAATACAAATTTAAAAAATTACTGTCAAGTTCCTCAAACACCGAGTTCTCAAATTCGAGTGAAAGTTGAATTTAAAATAGTATTGTTTGGGAGAAGTTATGTGAAGAAAAGAATCTTGACTATAAATTAAGGTTATTTAGTTATATACAGTTGAATGTTGAAACGAAGAATAACTTCAGTTAAACCTCAGATTAGCGTTAATCTAGAGTTAAAATTAAGCTAGGTTTAAATTTTTTTTCATATGCAGAAACGTGGAATAGTGCTTTGGCGTAAGCTGTTTTTCACATACGGCAACCCCATATTTTGGCTTTTCTGGCATGCTAGAAAGTGTCAATTCGTCAATGTTTTCGTTCGATTTAGCAAGATTCCACGGCTTTTTCACGTTATTTGGTAATCTTGAACTACCAGACTTGCTAAAAATTCTCTAAAATAAAATAGGAATCAATATTGTGGATGTGAAAGAATGTGCATGTTTTCTGGGTGCAAAAAAGCGCGACTCCCGCGACTCCCACTTAAGTGGCGACTCATTGAAGTTGCATATGGTGGATGTTTCTTTTTATTTCAGGCAAAATTGGCTTTTTAAGAAGCTGTAAATAGAGTGAAAGCCTTATTTCTTTTTATTACATCCACTAAAGTGCAGATTATATCAATTTGGTATCATTTAACAGTATTTTTGAGAAGAATTTACGGATAGATGTGGACAGGTTTATTCCATCTTTAAGCCAAAAATTATACCTCCGAAATCGGGGGTCTAATTTTTGTCTTAAACGTTAATCCACTGTTTAAATTTATTCTATTTCTCGTTCAAACATTAGAAAACGGTGGATCATCCTCGAAATATCTTTATACTTCGATTCAACATTCAGCTGATAGTGTTCGTTTTATTCTTGATTTTATTCTAAAAGCTACCAGATTCTAATCATATGACGCATTTGTCCATTGGCGAAACTAGTGAACGAAGTCCAGTGATCCATTATTGGTTATGTTACTTTGAGGTTATGTCCCAAGCTTAGTATAACCTCTTCCATGAATAAAAAATTCCAAGCTGAACTACAAGCATGACAGCTAATTTCTCAATTAAATTGACTCACACTCGTATCTCCCGCTGGTTTGACGTGCCATTTGGTAATATGCAACGCGTGGAGGTGTCCTAATTAACTTTTCCAAATTGGACTTTCTGCTCAATTTACATTCAACTGAATCATGATTTTTTTTTCTACAAATTCTTGCTGGAGTTTTTCCTCGAATGACTGCCATAGTTCTTTATCATTTGACTCTGTTGTGGAAATTGATAGTTTAATTGCCGTATTAAGTGACTCAATTCCACCGTGTCGACTTTTCTCGTTAAATTCGTCATTTTAGATGTTATGGGTAGAATATTTTGTGGTTACTTGAGCTGAGAGCTTTAGTTTCATTCACAAAAATCAACAGTTCTTGGCGTTCTTATGGCATGAGTTGAAGCTAAAGAAGTAGGTTTTGTTGGCGGGAAAAAGTCCAATGAAAGTGTCGAGGGAAAAAAAATTGTGATGTTTTGTTAACTTTGCGCAGAATCATCAATATAGGTTTCAAAGTGTTTACCAATCGAATTATTGGCTTCTTATTTTAACGCTGTTGTTGTGTGTGGGTGGAAAAATTGATCATAAGTCCGCGCGCGAAGAGTGATCGAAGATCTTTCGTGCTGACTCTTGAAACCACTTGAGTTTTTTTTTCCCTGCGGGGCTTTTCTTCCGGACATCAGAAGACGTGTGAGTGAGATGGTGAATTCTTTTGCGTTTATTTTTCCATATGCAAACCCCATTACGTAATCCAATCGGCGCGCTATGAAACAATGCAGAGACTCTTTTTGAGCAATGTGTATCTTGTGCTTTTGGGATTAAGCAGCGAAAACCGCCAAGAAAATTGATAGTCAATTTAAATTTGTCGAGTGTTTTCCGAATGTGTTTGAAAAAGCAAAACTCTTTCAATGTATGGAGTATAAGTTGGGAATCTCTTGAAAAATTTTTGTGCAAGAAAATTTACAATGTTGGGCTCTCTCGTGGAGTCTGTTTTAGACCCTCGTCAACAATTCCATGGGAAATTGCTCAGAGGCAATGAATTGCAACGAATTCCTCAGTAATTGAACATGATTTTGAAAGTGGCGCTAGAAAAATCAATTTTGATAGTTTGTGTTTTAACTTTTGGAAATTATTGGAATGAAGCATTGCTACTGGTTAAAGATGTTTCAAACTGAGTAGAGGTTTCCTAACACTTCATCTTATTACATCAATAAATTTCACTGAATTGCTTCCCGAAAAGGAAAACAGGAAATAGATAACAAGTTGAGGAGTATTGAATGGAATAAATACATAAAATTCGATGTTCTTTTTTGGGAATGATTCCCTTGTTATTCAAAAAGATGGAAACACATTAACATAAAGGTATCAAGATTGCTTAATTGATATGTTTCAGAAGTTGCCTAAGTGGATATGTTATTCTTATACGATAAGACCGTTGAATCATTCCTAATAACGGTTTTTCAAGGTTAAGTGGTAAAAAGGACCCAAGAAAGCGTATTTCTCAACTGAATAATATTGTGTTTCAGCTGGTTTGAAAGGTCTTGGAATTTCTGAAAAATCCGAATCGGTTCCAATCTGTTACAATCTATTTTGGTCGAAACTTTGGGTTCAAATCGGTTGAAAACCAGTAAACGGTAAATGATACAAAAGTACTTCAGGAATGGATACACGGTGATGACCTTTGTAGCTTCGTACATCGTTTTTTTTTCAATGTGTTTTAAATTAATTTGTTCCATTGTAATATTATATTTTAATAGCTGATCCAATGCCTCAAATTTCCAGAAAAGAGCTGTGTGTAAAATTCATTAAGAACATAGGAAAAAATGTGTTGTACGAAGCTTGAGTCGTCCGAAGGTAGCGTGTTTTCCCATACTTTCTTCTCCTTTATTCTCTCTTACAAATTTTCGGAGGTAGATTTCCTCCTTCCAAAGGTACAGAATGATTCTTATAGTGTGAAAGCGAATTGAAGAGTCACTGGAAAAGTCTGTATTGCTAGTCTGTGGTAACGAAAAATTGTGACATTTTTCCTGAATTTTGCATACCTAAGGAAGAAGGAAATCTGCCTCCGAAACGTATGAGAGAATAATGGAGAAGAAGGTACGAAGGTTATCACCGTGTATCCATTTCTGAATCTATTTCATAGACCGAAAAAACACGCTTAAGAGACGAAAATACTTCTGTGGTATAGCATCTAAGTCACAAGTTCGTACATTTCACAGAGCATTGGAGTATTTTTTGCTCCCATGCTTCTCGAAATGGTCGGTAAATCATAATCAAAGTAGTTCGAGTTACTGGTTCCTTGGAAAATTGTATCGGATACACGGATTCCCCGTAAGTCCCTCCGATTTCCTGCATTTCTCCAGAATTCATTTGGAACGTAATTCGAAACTGATTAGATTTAGCCGATTTAGCAGATCTAGTATTGTAATTGGTATCGACGAAAAACTTACATAAGGTAAAGTACCCTCTAGTCGGCCGGTTTCTCAACTCGGCCAGTTGAATTATTTAACCAATTTTTTTTTAACATTTTATAGTCAACTTCTATAAAATTTTCACTGATTTACGTTATATATAATATAATACACCTTATAACTAATGTTAAATCGGTAAGACCATATTATAACAAATCTAAGCAAATTGAATAAATAGTCGAACTGGCCGAGTTGAGAAACCGGCCGACTACAGGGTACTTTACCTTACTAACAAGAGCACGAAGCAAATCTCTCGACATGATTAATTATCTTAAATAAAAAGAACACGGATTTTGACCTAGATCCTTCTCCTCCTTTAATACTCAAACTCAAAATCGTTTTCCTCTCGGTAGTCCTTCATGAAGTGCAATATTCTTATTAAGGATAATTTATCTATTTTGTTCTATACATTCATTCATTTCTTTGTTATTGTAAGCTACAGACTTTCCAAGTGCCAAAGCTGTCGGGTACTCGACTATACGACATACTTTGATGTCACCTATTCATCCATTGGCCTAGCCCTGTGTGTTATGATGGGACACCATCCTAGCATGACCACTTTTCTCCTTACGCGATTAGGGTTTGACATCCCAAACTTTAGCAGCGATCGGTAATAGATAGAGAATACTAATTAAGAGACGGACGAGAGAGAGAGTTAGCTAGTGACTAGACTAGTCTCGGACGAGTAAAGACGTGAGCGTGTGCAAACGAGAAGAAGGATCTGATTGAAAGAGAGGAACGGGTGGTAGGTTTATATATATCATCTAAGTGGCTAAATTATTCTAATGGAAATAAAGTTGACATTATCAACCGCTTACTAATCGGGGTCATGGACTTAGGACACCTAGGTCAGTAGCCTACGCCTGTCGATCCTTGGGCACTTCAGGAAAGTGTTCAGCTTCAGAGTCGATCCCAAAACGATTCTAGGCAAGATTCTGTAATTGTTTAGCCATCATGTCCTGAACTTTGTTCGGGACCGCTTTTTAAGTGGTTTGCTTGGATTAAAGAAACTTTGTTCTAAATGAATTTTCGGTCTGATGAGATGTAGCAGATAGTGGACGGAAAGATAGACCTCTCTTGATTTTTACTCTTTAATTCTTCACGACGTTTCGAGGATGAATGTCCTTCATCAGGTTTCGAATTGGAGGAAAAAATCATGTACAGGTGGGAAAATTTACAGCTGCACTTCACTTGGACTTTTACACAATTTTTCACGGAGATGTTCACCACCCAAAAGGCTGACACAGAATACATTCTGTGTCAGCCTGTGTGTGATTTTTCCTCCAATTCGAAACTTGATGAAGAGGACATTCATCCTCGAAACGTCGTGAAGAATTAAAGAGTAAAAATCAAGAGAGGTCTATCTTTCCATCTACTATCTGAAACTTTGTTCACTTCATTATGACCTCTCAACACGAAGAAACAGCTCTTCAACCCTTAGCTCCTCACTAACGGCTGCGTACCTCTCTTGATCTCGACAAGTAATTGTTGTCCTGAATTTCGAGACAACAAATTATTCACTCTGCAAAACCCAGGAAGCAGAGAGCTCGATGTTCTCCTTTTCATAGCTTTTCCAAGGCTGATCCTTCTTCGTACGAAAGCTCTCTTTTCGGTCCTGTTCTAGTGTAGAGAATTCGCGAATATAAAATTAGGTAACTTAGTAGCTTGTACTCTCTAGCTTTCTTTTTCGGTCATTCAATTTTTGTCCTAATGTGTCCGGCACACCTTTTAAACCGGGAGAATTTCATAAAGTAAAAATTCACTTCTCTTTCTTCCTAAATAGATTTACACAAGTATATCCCACTCGTTCGGTCTCAAAATTGAACTGAACTAAATTAAATTTGGTGTGATGTTCAAAAGAAGAAGAAGAGTCTATCCTACACTTATGAATTTTGATTTCATGAAATTTTCTTGATATAAAGGGTGTGCCAATGAAATTTATTTAGTAAAAAAATTAAGTTAGCTCCCCTACATCATTAATATTCCCCAAAAAGGCTATGCAAGATATTGTGGAGAAATCTTGACCGCGGGGCAGACCTAGGACAAGGTGGCTGAATCAAATTCAGAATCTTGCCTTGGGATCGAACCCGGACATCTTCCTGAAGAGACAGAGGATCGACAGGCATGGCTGTTAACCATAATGTCATAGGCTCGCGACCTCGATAAGGATAAGCGGTTGAAAATGGTGACAAGGGTGACAACATTAATATTCTGTGTACCTTGTATAGAGCCTCAAATAGGTCAGTGGATAGAGTAGTGGCTCTATGACTGTGAGGTCTCGGTTTCAAAGCTAAGCAGCAGGAGAAAAAGATTTATCATGCCATATCGGCTTTGAATTCATCCAGTGAATGAATGAAAAGTAATGTCCAGGGGTATGACGTTTCCTATGTTTCCCATATGTTTCTAGCGTGCCGAAAAAACTTTTGAGGTTATTAGCTGTTTTCGGTCATTGTAGAACGAATTAGCAAATAATACAAATACAAAATAAAAACCAATTTAATATAGAATGGGCAACCAAAAATCCCAAATTGGTAACCTACGTAGTTTTGGAGATATCTCGTGAAATGTGTACGAAAACAGGAAAAAAATTACACTAAAACTGCGGTTGCTTGTTTTTAGAGCTAATGTCAGTCCCCTGGTAATGTCAATGGTGCATGTTGACAAAAAAGTGAAACGTCTAAGCAATAGAAGCTGGTACGAGAACGAGTTTCGGCACGAAAGTGGTAGTTCAGTCGATACAAATGTTCACTATCACTGATCAAATACACATCGAGAAGGGATGCCGTGATATAGTAGCGGCACTGGTTGCCCACAGAGCTATGATATGGATCGGCTACCCGTATCGGGAGATAAGATTGGTGGCCTGGATGCATCAGAATATCCGAAATGGAGAACTGACCCCTGGCAAAATCTTATCTTATCTCTGTGTACCTTGTCTAGATATGTATAAGCTCTGTGTTAATGTGTTTCCTGTTCCCATCTTAACTTATATGGCCAAAATGATCGTCAACAATTAAATGGTGTAATTCCCAAACTGAGCCTCAGCATAATAGCTCAATTAAGATCACCGAGCAAGACAGACGGGATAGAATTAAAGAAAATAATTAACGTAGAAAATACGCTTTTTTTCTATATGAGAGAGAAATAAACAATAAATCTCGTCAACAATTCGCGCGCGCATCTCAATGTAATGGTTCTCTCACACTTTGGCGGGATGATCATATGGTACTCGTAGGAGTATTAGAGTTTGTTTTAGTCCAGAGACTGATCTTGAGAGCGTCAGTTGATGCCTGGGTGCGATCGTGAGGTGTTGTGTGTTGGACAAGATCACGAAGATCACTGTGACACGATCACGAGGTAATTTTTTGTACCACGATCAATCATCTCTGTGTCAAATTGGATCAATTTGGCATCGTGTGAGGTGCTGTTGAGGCGAATAATGAATCATTTGTGCTGAGAACAACGATCATCTTGGACGCAAAAGAAAAGAAAAACCAGGCATGATCGTTAAAAAAGTGTGATGAGTGAAGAAAACGCGCAACTTCCGTACACAGTGTTTATTCTTTGCGTCAAGTTTGATGAACTTATTGCAAAGCCAAATGGAAACAATTTTACTGGCTGGAGAACAACGACATATAAAGCATTTTCCTAAACTTAAATCAATTTCAGAAATTGAGAATTACATTTTGCCATATTAAATTGTAATGTAGAAAAAATTCACCAGCAAAGTCTTTAAGATAAAACATGAATAATTAAATATTATATCGCGTTGTGAGGCAAGGGAAAAAAAGAATTATTCGAAAAACTCTGTGCAAACAGACGCAATTGAATGGCTGATAAGAAAAGTCCCTGGAATAAATGGGAGTGTGAAGCATAGAAAAAAAAGAAGAATGTTGTGCAAATAAAAAGTATTTTAAGGTCACAGATCAGTACAAAAGATGATCATATGGGTAGAGTATGATAATAAATAAAGCTGGGAGGAAGAATTGAATTACTAATAGAGTCAAACAGTCTGTTTTGAGATATTCAATTGGCCAATTGCACAATATCGTCATTGATTTGTTGACACATCAAGACTTGAATATCAATTAAACATTAAGCACAAAGTCTCTCTCAGTGCGTCCCAAAAGTGATTTCTGTTACATCTTAACCAGAAGGATATTGATCTTAGGTATTTTTTCCTAGCGGGTGTGGTAACTTCCAAAATAAAAAAAAAAGACGGATTATAACAAAAAAGTGCAACTAATATGAACGTGATTGTAACAATAACATTCCACCATACTTAAGAATCAGTCTCCAAGAATAAGAATAAGATCAACAAAAACTTCCGCCTCTTCGAAATTTCAGAGCACCAAGAGATGCTGAAATAAACCACAAAGTCTCACGCTTGAGAAAACAATTTTAAACACCAAAATAAAATTGGAAATTACTATGAGAAAAAGTTTAGTAGCAATATGTCTCAAGGTTTATCAAACAGATTTTTTTTTCTGTAATCCAAAAGAAAAACAATTGTTATTTTTTCTTTAAAAAATTTGGTCGAAAAAATGAATTGGTAAAAAATCGAAGTTAATTAAATTTAAAATTTAGTTCAATGTCTTTAGATATCGAAAGAAATTTTCAAAGTAACTCATACTTTAACCAAAATTGTATATCCTTAGCGACTGCAAATTCGAATTAAAAAGTTACAATTTCAAATATCTTCGAAACAAACGGCTAAACGGTGTGCTCACTGCCAGAGTTTGATTTCCCAAAAGTGTCTTGGATAAAAGTAATGATACCTCTCGTTCAGTAATAATCTTTCCGATTTGAGAGCTCTCTCCGGTTGAGTTTTTTTCCCCTACCGATTTGATAGTAAATCAGTGAGAACATTACTTAAAAAAGACTGTTGGAATTTCGAACATTTAAACTGAAAAGCTACATAAAAGGTGAGCAAGTTCACGAAAAGATCATTTATTTTAATGAAGCTGCAATGCAAACGTTCTGCCATCCTGAAGTTCCAAAAACTACAGAAATATTCACTTTTTGCACCAAACGTTTACACAGTGTTGTTGATATTATTGAGGATTGATAGTGTCAAGGATACCGAAATTCGAAATCGTAGAACAATCAGCGCTACTGCAGCGAGTACATGAACTTGCACTTTAGGTTTCCGGTAGATTTTCGAGTTGGTTTGGCTTTGCAGTGGTTTTGTGTCTTCGAAAGTACTGAACGGAGCCGTACTCAATTTTCGCAAAATATTGTTGATATTCGAAAATTTCAAGCTCAATTTACACTAAAAAATTGCACAAGATTGTAAAAATTTATAAATACTGCCACTATAAAGCTGATAAAAGTTACTCAGTAATGGGACTGGGATATTATGAGACTCGTAGCTTTACTTTTTCTCACAAAAACGAGAATACTGACATATTGTTGACGTTGTTGACACTCTTCTAGGACATTCCGAAATTTTAACAGAAATGTCATCCATCACTCGGACGAAAGGAGAGGTAAAAAATCTTTTCTTTAGCCTTCGAAATCGATCTTCGAATCTTTTTTCTCTTGAAGAAATTGACTGCGAGCGCTCGAAAGTACTTATTACTCGGAAGTATGTCTTATTCTAATTTTTGAGTGTCTCAAAGTGTCAAAATGAATCCGTTTTTGCTTTGTTGTACAGAAAACTCGCGCGAATAAGGCTCACTTCATTATAATTCCTCTTATAATCACCGAGTTAATACTTTTAACAACTTCTCAGTCTGATATTTAATAAATTTTCTCCACCTTGTACGAAAATTTTGTTTGAAAATTCGAAACTAAGTTTGAATTCTATGAACATCAAGGAAACGGAAATTTAATTTAGAAACTCATAATAATTGCGACCCGAATTAAAAAGTAGCCTTATCGTAAAGGACCAAATTAGTGACCTTTATTTTTGGCTAAGTAGATTTGAGGTTATGTTATACCTAGCCTCAAAAAACTTCTTTTTGCGAAATACAATCGCTTAATCTTTCAGCTAAAGGAATTCTTCATCAATATAATTAAAAAACTAAAATATGTGTTCATCCTGATTTACATTACACTAGGGTAAAGCGCGCTACCTTCGGACGATTTATGCTTCGCACAAATCATTTTTTCAATGTGTTATAAATGAATTTGGTCCATTATGATATTATATTTTAATAGCTATTCCAGTGCCTCAAACTTTCAGAAAAGAACTATGAGGACTATAAGTGAATTCCATAAGGAACATGAAGAAAAAATTGAATTGTCCGAAGCTTGAGTCGTCCGAAAGTAGCGCCCTTTCCCCTATAATTTTTTTTATTCCATACATAGTTACGAATGCTTTCAGTCTCACAAGGATTTCTTTTTTATTTTGTAAATGAGAGACAATTTTTCCCTAATTTGTTATTTAAAGTTTTGTAAGTCTTTATAGATATTTTTCTTGGGTTTGTTAAAATTGCCATGCTACTTATTTCTGATAGGTAATCGTAAACTAAGACGCTTAACATCTTGATTTTAATTTGCTTTTGCGCCCTTAATCTAGGCAGAACGTTTTTTTTCTGTTTTTGGTACTTATATGATCATAGCTTCGATTCTACCGAACCGATTTACTTCTTTATAAGGAAAAAGTCAAAGGCCTTTAAATAACTGGCAATTCCCTAGAACTAGTGAAGTTTGTAAAATCAATATCACAGACGCTGTAGGTGCAAATGTATTTAGAACAATCATAATTTCCGTAATTTTAAAAAGTATTTTAACGAAAGATTTTTTTCATTGAGTATTTAGACGAAATTCTAAGCCTGATAGCTGGACTTTGTGGTTTATATATTCGAATATTCAAATTACCTTCTGAATACATTTGTTCGATTGATTGTTCTCGATGGAAATGTAAGTCAAGAAGGAGAAGTATGAGAGAATAGAGAACAAGAGCAGAAGAAACATCTCCCAGAGGTGCCAAAATGACTGTGGAGGAGTGAAAATGTGGTGATTTTGAGTGTCGATTGCAACATCGAGAGATCATGAGAAACAACCAAAGGTATCAGAGGCACAAGACACGAGATTCTGACTGCTGGAGTATCAATTTTCTCAAATATGTTCTTCACATCTTCAACACCATCTTCTTCGTGAGTGTCTCTGCAATTTTCTCTTGTGCGACGGGATGTGAACCTTATGATTATGGAGGTTGGGGGTTATGGTTAATTTTGCAGATGTCAGGGATCATTGTTGCAGGAGTGGCCGTGTGGACAATCTTCTGGCGACACAAGTACATCTCCCTCCTCTCTACATTTAGCTACGCTTTTGGCGCCTACGCATTTATTGTGGCGGGAATTTTGGCCATTGCCGGAGGCATTTGGGGATGCTGCGGGATATGGCGGGAACAACGTGCAATGATCCTCTGTGTCAGTATAGTCTTCTGTCTTTCTTATTTCGTCGCAAACAAATGGTTTTTTTATAACTTTTCAGTATACTTTTATTCTACTTGTTACCCTATGTTTGGAGGCATCAGCCGGATCCATTGCGTATCTCTACAACACTCTCCTGGACGATGATCTCAGCTTCAGTCTCAACGAGACATTCCTCACGAGGTGAGTAAAATTAAACTGAACAAATCTCAAATTCCAGCATTGCAAATTGGAGGAAACCTTCAATGGTTACCACTTGAATTCAATAGAAAATTTGCATAAACAATTTCAACAATTTCACGTGGTCATGAAAACGTAATTATAGCAATTATTGCAATAATATTTCATATTTGTTCAAATGCACATTGTGAGCTACTGGATCGCACAATTAGCTAAAAAAAAATACTATCTTTTTCTCCAGTTATGCAATTGATCAGGGCAGAACCAAAGCTATTGATCAAATGCAGCAAGAGTACAAATGCTGCGGAGCTGTGAGATTTGAGGATTGGAGACAGAGTCTCTGGATTTCTGATCAGAATGATGATCTTCTCTTTCCTCCCGAAGATCGTGTAGTTCCGGATTCGTGCTGTATAACTCCCACGAACTTATGTGGTCTCAGAGATCATCCTAGCAATATTTACTACACAGTAATTACCCTTGCTACCTTTTCTTTAACTTTTCAATAAAGAACTCTGTGTTTTAGGGCTGCATCTACCAAATGTCAGAGGATCTCAAGCATCATCTAATCATTCTTGGAGCAATGGCAGCTGGATCGAGCATGATTCCCATTTTTGGCATGATCATCTCCTGCTGTCTCTACGTGAAGCTTTACAAGTTCATCGACTAATTTCTTCCAGAATCTCACGGACAAAAATATTAGTCACACTTAACTAATAATCTTAACTTATTGTTGTGTCATTTTTATCGTTCATGATGTGAATAATTAAATAAAAATGTTTCTACGTGATCTTTTTAGATAATTATCTAATTACACAGATTATAGTTTTTTTAAGTTTAGTTATTTAGCTACAAAATGTTTCTTGGAGTATGAATGATAATAGTTCCAAGGACGAAACTATATGGACACTGAGAAAATCAGCGTTCCTCCTAATGATCTATTTCCTACGACCGACGATCCAATATGAACTAATTATTACTAAACGACTATACCTCTCTACGATACCCTTTTCGTAGGACTAACTTTTAGGCTAGCACTAAAAACGTTCTTAGGAGAAATCGGTGCCAGTCCAAAAGACTTCTATAATGTCAGTTCAAATACCAACGGGGGGAGGGTTACCCGTTGAAAAAAAAATTTAGTTAATAAGAGTAATTTATTTTTTACACTTTAAAATTTCACTTTGATAAATAAGTCTGATAATACGGCTGTAGCAGTAGCACTTTCAATAGAAAGTATGGCCAAGTTGTTGAGTCTCTCCTGTGTCATCGATGATGTCAAGTATTTTGAAATCAGTTTCAACTGCTGAAAGGTATTTCATAACTCACTACTGAAACAGGAAAAGTGGGAAAGAGCTTTAATAGTGCTATCACAATGAAACATGAACATGTTTATTGGAACTTTACTGTTCTCCAGTGCTTCTGCATTATCGACTTATTTTTTGTGTTGATTCCTATCTCGACTAATTTTCCCCAGTCCCCGACGTGTTCTAAAACCACCAAATAGTCGTGACAGGAACCAATGAAAAGAAAAGTCGATTACGTACTTAAAAACAGAAAAGTACTAAAAAAAAATACATGTTCATTTTACTCTGGAATAGCACCATAATACTGTACTTAATATTGGGTACGCGTCTGGTGCAAAAGAGGATAGGTAGATCAGAATTCCCTTTGACTCCAAGTAGAGATTCCTCTCGTTCAGCAATAACCTTCCTGATTTGAGAGCTTTCTCTGATGTAGGCTTTTTCTGTGCCGATGATATCTGAGTTACAAATTCAACCCAAAACTTTGCAATTCTCTTTGATATTTAAGTCTTAGTAATGGGGCTTTATTAGAAATTAATGAAATTGTGTCAAAAAACCAAAACGTTTTTTAAGTGCGGCCAAATTTGAAAATCCTTACGGCATTTCGACGGTTCCATTCCATACTATGCTATCTCAGAATGACAACTCTTCAGGAGCGCCATTTGAAGTTGGCGATTTCCTATACTGTCCGTGTAAATTTTTTTCGAAAGTCTCAAATATCTCGTTACCCGAACATTGGATGACCACTAAATTTTCAGGAACTCGGAGTAATATAAAGCTAAGTCGACTTAGCATAATATGGAATGGAGCCGTCGATTAGTACTTAGATTTTGTTCAAGATTTCGGTAAGTGTGCGACGAATGTCTTTTGTAGTGCTTAGGTCACAGGCTGAGCCTTTCACATCAGGCATCCTCTTTTTCTGTCGAACTCTCTTCTCAGTGTTGATGGGTCAATAATTGCAGCAGTGAACGGTTTTTACGATGACTTGAAAAAGTACAAAAGCACCACAAAATTGAAGTATTCAATTGCAACAATTAATAACTTAGTGTCTTGTCTTGTGTCAGCAGTTTCGTAGGCTCCGTCCTTTAATTTCTCCAAAGCGGTGATAACATCATCCATCTAGTGTCTCAATTGCTTTCCAATGCGATCTTTAGGATCTTTAGATGTTCTATATGGAATCCGGCCGATAACTTGATGCAAATAGAGAAAACGCGGAATTTCGACCTGGTTCTTCTCCTCCTTTATTCTCTAGCCAACGTTTCTGAGCTGGATGGCTCCTTACTGGGAAAATGGTGTCAGGGAATTTTTTCACTATCCCTTCTACATTAATGGAGGATGTGAACATGAAGGTGGTCAGACTGGGAAGTCCATTAATGTAAAAGTAGTAAAAGGAGGAGAAGAACCATGTCGAAATTCCGTGTTTTCTCTATTTACATTAGATGTCCCTTCAGGACAGTCCACCTATGAGTTGTTTTTGAGAAAAACACAAAAATGTTCTCAAGTGTACCAAAAGACGTAATGGCTGCAACGTTCACAAGTGTCGCATGTGCACCTACTACTACTACCTTACTACAATTAGTAAGGCTGCGTCCCTTAATTTCTCCAAAACGGTGATAACATCATCCATCTAGTGTCTCAATGGCTTTCCACTGCGATCCTTAGGATCTTTAGATGTCGCTTTAGTACAGTCTACCTACGAGTTGATTTTGAGAAAAACACAAAAATTTTCTCAAGTGTACCAAAAGACGTAATGGCTGCAACGTTTACAAGTGCCGCATGTAACCTACTAAATTGAGAGAGTGATTATCACATGATTCAAAAGCAGTCAATGAATTTACATTTAAGATCCTTGATTATGTTCAGTAATAACCTTTTGAAGAGACAAAACCACTCCGAAGCCAAGCCAAACCTTTTCGAAAATCTACCGGAAGCCTAAAGTGCAAGTTCACGTACTCGCCGCTTTAGCGCTGTCTGTTGTTCCTTTTTGAATTTTCGGTACTTATTCACTTTTGTGCAGCTCGTCGGTAAAGAGAAAAGAAGCGTAAAGTGAAAACTCTCGAATCAGAAAGGTTATTACTGAACGAAAGGGGTATGTACCCCATGTACTCCAACCATTGTCGCTGCTTTATCATTGGTTTGACCTCTGCAATCAGCAAAAAACATGTTAAATTAAAAAGAATCAATTAATACACTTAAAGAAGTCCAAATAAAATTCATCGATAAATCGAATTCTTTTTTTTAGGACAAACTCAATTGGTTGAAAAAAAAACGCTCTAAAGCTGAGAGCACCAGAAATTGCTGTTGATTAATAATTAATAAATTGGCGAATTTCAAGCGTCCTCAATAAATTGCTGCCTCTTGACCTCGCTTTTCCTTTTTTTCCAAGCCAAACATTAAAAAAAAACCCAGCAGACCGAAGAATTCCATTTAATTTTGCAAGTTGGTAAATTTTATTGCAAAATCTTGAAAATATACAAAATGAAAACATTTTTCTTGGAATATTGTTTTTTCCACCATATTCATTCACAAATACCTGTCATTAATATCTTGTTTGTAGCAAAATCCATCTTTGCTACAACAATAAACACGATTTTTTTTATATCTCAAAGATGTATAGTGTATAATAGTAAATTTTGCATTGAAAATAAACAATATGATTAAATAAAAAAATTTGTGTACAATTTTCTCTTCCAAAATTCCCAATTGAATTTTTTTTAAGGGGTTTTATGTTGTTTTTTCTTTTGACTTAAAATCAGGATGAGCGAAAAATGATTTTTTTTTCTTAGTATTATAAAAATAAATCTCTTACCTTTTTGTGGATGAAGGAAGGGAGATTGAAGGAAGTTTTTGAGGGGGCGAAATATACTGAAGTTGTTTGTTTTCTCTCATGGTTCACCAGAGACACTCTCACAGAATCTTTTTCACTGTTCAGAATAAAGCTTGTAAATGCACTTCTCTGGTCCCAGAAGATCACGAAGATCTCTCTCTCTCACTCAAAGAACTGCTGAGCCGCTTGCAGACGAGACACAATGGTCTGATAGAAGGCAATTTGGGCGGCAATAAATTCTCTCAGTGTCCCCTTTAGGTGATTATCGCGTTCCGCCCGGAAATGTGACAGTTCCGCCATAACGGCGTATGACATCACATCCGTGCGCCTATTGACTTCTTGCAGCTGAGCATTGCTCATCTTCTGATCTCCCGTCAACTTCTCGCAGTCCCTCTTCTTCGCCATGGCATTCTTGTGCTCCGACAGAATGTCCGGAAAGGCCCCAAGAACGCCCTTGTAGATGTGCAGGCGATCTGACAACGGAATCCAATCGTGTTTAGCCTGATCCCCAAACAATTGCCCAATCCCAATGAACACTCCGGCTGTCAGACCAACGGAATTCGATAGGCAAGTACTCGTGCTGGCTCTCCTTTCATCCACCTCCAGAGATCTCGCCAGTTCGGACAACCCTTCGCCAATCCTCTGGAAATCCTTCTTCCACTGCATCTGATACTTCTTTGTCTGTTCCGTGGCAATGATTGACAGCGTCTTCACTGCCGAGTCCATCTGATGCACAAAGTTACCGCACGTGTCCACCTACTCATTGAAATACCATTCAATTTCCGTTCTACCGCTCGCCGACTTCACTGTAAACAAAAACTAACCTGCATGTCAACTTGACTCTGCAGCAGTTGCTTTTCCGGAGCCACAATTGCTGCACAGTAGACAGCCCCCACCAGGGGATCCTTCTCAGCCGTTCTCTTGCCACTCTTCCACTTCTTCTCGTCCGTGCACGTCAAAAAATGCATCCAAACTTCACACGACGACAGAACCGGATGCCTACACATCCAGTCAACAAATTCCTGCAACTGCACTCTCCGATGTTCAATAAACTGCTCTTCGTAACGCCCCGAAATCTGCTTATCCGGAAGCGGTGGAATGGGAATGAGGGAGAACTTGTCCACGAGTCGCCCATGGAGCCAATCGAAGTGTTTGTAGCGCCGAGAGACGGAGACATTGTTGAAACTGGGCGTCAGTTGGTAGGCTATGAAACTCTTCATACCCTTGAATTTGGTCTCCTTCTTGGGCGACGCCACCTTAACTGTATAGGCCTCCTTGGTGTGACGCCACATGAAGCCATGATCCACTGGCAGAATGGTCACCTTCTCACTCTCCGGCACCGAAACCTGCGTAATCCCCATGATGTAGGAATCACTGGACTTGCTGAACATCTTCGAGCGACTCTTCACTGGTGCACTGGCCGACGTCACAGAGATGGCGTCATCTGCCGGTCGCGGTGGCAGAGCTGCCGTATGATTGAAAGGCGTAGCAGCAGGTTGGCTGTTGGTGCCCGTTGCAGGGCCTATTTCCGAGTAGGTATCCTGATCATCGTCCCAATCGTCCTCCCAGTCATCCTGTTGCTCATTCCAGTCGTCGGGAGTCTGATCGTAGCGCGGCAGAGGTGGATACTGGGCTGTCTTTGGGGCTACTGGAGCCGGAGCCGCCGGAGGCTCTGATACAGGTTCAACGTAGGCCGCAGGAAAGAGACCAGTACGTCCGGCTTTATTGCTACCCTCCCACCAACCTTCCCCTACATCTGTCCGGGTCACAGTAAGCACCTCGCCTTCGTGAATGGATAGCTCGGATGTGTTAGGCTCTCCCGTGAAGTCATACAAGGCCTTCACGCGCATCTTGTTGCTAGGCTGTACAATTGGCTCCTGAAGAAGCCAAAATTAAATCTTACTTTCAAGATTCAGAATTTTAATTATAATGTACAAAATCTTAAAGGAGTTAGTTCACTGTAATTGCTGAGATTATGAACCGTAACGATAAGCAAGTTGATCGTAACTGACAATGACGTCACAAACATTCATTGGTCCTTCTAATGCCAGAAGTCAAACGGCTTAAGATAGTGACTTGGGGTTTTCTGAAGACATCGTATCCAGCTGTAATTCAGCAAGAGAAACGGCGGCTTATCCAAACGGATTTTTGTTTTCTGGTCAGGAAGATATTTTTAATGATGCAGATGGCTTATACAACCTGAGAAGGAGTTTTCCACCGTTTTACTCTGCAGTAGATTGGCCACCAACACTTAGACGCCGGTGGGCTCAAAATAATGCTTCCTGACCACATCTATTTATTCATTTATTATTTATATGTATCTCTATACACTCCGTCCCGGGATTTAACATATTTTCGGGAGCGAAAAAACGCGCGAAATGGCATTATGCATCGAGAAAATTTGCATACCTGCAGGGGCTTTCTTTTGAATAAATCGGCCGTAGAACGAATTTCGCGCGGAGTAATAGTAGTTAAAACAAAAAAGATTGAACTGTTTAATAGAAATGCATTAACAAACAGTATTTTTTGGCCAGAGTTCTTCAATAAATTGATAGAATATTTAAAAAATTTACCTTAATAAAAGAAATTAAAGTTTTACTCTGAAAAAAAAAAGCAGACTGTTTTCAAATTTCCCGACTCACAATATAGTATACATTCAGGCGTATTTCAAAAATGATTTCATAAATTGACGCCTAATGGTAGGCAAAATTGCATAATTGTATGTGCATAATCCCGAAGTGCATAATGCCGAGACTGAATGTAATTCAGTTTTTGTGTATTACGGCGTTATCACACTTGCACATTAAAATTTTAATGTGATTCACATTAATTGTCACTTGTGAGCATCCAAATATGTTATTTGTGTCTTTGAGTCACTTAATATTTGGGGTTTTTCTATTTATTGATTTGGCCTGCAAAAATAAGTTTAAATTTACCTAAAGTATAAATATTTTTTACATTAAAAAATTAAAGAGAAAATTGCATTAATTTTTCGCATTAATGCTATAAATCAATTTATATCAAATTTTACGGGTAAAGTCTACCTTTTTATCAACAAATAGATCAAATTTTGAATATAAAATGATTCAAACACACAAATTACACATTTGGACTCTCACCAGCGACAATTAATGTGAATGATGTGAATCATATTAAAATTTTAATGTGCAAGTGTGATAACACAGTTAGGCTTTCAAGAGTGCAAACTCAAAAGCAATTGTTGAATAAATTGAAATAAATTAAAACTGAAATAATTCGACTCTTCGTCGGGGGCTAGATCATGCGTCATTAGCAATAAATATTTTTGTTGTCGATCAGAATCGATAGAACATAAATTATGGTATTCGTTTTGGTGGAGATTATGCTGCGCAATTACGCATTTTATGATGGGTCCGGAATAAATATTATTTCATGAGAATTATTTATTATTACAAAAAAAACTTTAATTAAGATAAATTAAAAGAAAAATATTTTCGTACTAAAATATGTAAAATAATACTCCCTCTGTTCCGAAATAAGTCGTACGTTTGGGGAAAAACTAGGGATTACGGAATGGTTTTAGAAAATGTTTTTATTATTTGCAAATATCTTATGTATGAACTATCCTCCATGTTCAGGGATAATATGGGAATCCTACGACGATGGTAAGTTGAGGAATCGATGTGTTGAAGTTGTCCATTTTTCGCGTTTTTTTCAAAGAGCTCCGGTAGATAGTTAATTACTAATAATTGGACTGCGATTAGCATTACAGGCTAGGATTTGTTCTAAATTTTTAGTATGCACAAGTAGAACTCAACAGTTATTACCGATATGAAATTTTCTATTGCTCAAATTTTGCAGAATAAGCAATAAAAAGAACAACCTTTTTTATGTGTTCGTATATATGGGTGCTAAATGGTTAGAAATAGGTACTTGAGACCTTCGGCGGACCCCCCATAAGTTGACCCAGGGACCATAAATATGTTCCTCATTTTCCCCACCCCTCCCCTTCCCCTTCAAAATCATGATTTTTAAGGATTGGTCGAGAACGTGTCGTACGATTTTTTCAGGGGATGGGGAGGGGCAAGGGAAAAAGTAAGGACATATTAATGGTCTTAGCGGTAACTTACGTGGGGGTCCCTCAAGGTCCCAAGTCTCTATCTCTCACCATTTTGCATTTAATTTTAATGCCAGAAATAAGACATTTTTAAGACATTCGTTCCTCAACTTACCATGAAGACTGGACCCCAATTTTAGTTCTGAACATTGACAAAAGTTCTTTACAAGAGATAATTGTGGTACACAAAACATTTACCAACAAACTCTCACCTAATACCATTTTTTCCCAAACGTATGACTTATTTCGGAACAAGAATTTTTCCCAAATGTACGAATTATTTCGGAACAGAGGGAGTATTCCCTAAAATTCACTTCGAGGGTACAAATCGACAGCTCCAGAGGTGTCGATAAATTAGTGGCGATAATTATCGACACTAGCGACAAAAAAAATGCAACTCATCATCTCGATCGCTCATAATCGACACTAGCGATACATTGCTATGGGACAGTTATCATTTCAACCCTGGTTTATCGATCTCTGGTGGAACTAAATGTTCCCTCTGGATGACTCATTTACGTCTACCGTCTACATCTATCAGACCGTGATCCAGACGACCATACAGTGATCCAATACCCGGCATTCCCCTAGCCCTTCAATACAAATTGTTCCATCCATTTCGTACGCGTCAAAAAAGTCATACAAAGAATTAATTGCCTTTATCACGATAGTTACAATTTTTTAGGGGGATACCAATCGAATTACTTCACTAATAAGCTTCTTACTGATAAGCCATCCCTACGGTGCAGCGTTAAAAGAAATTCTCTGAATAAGAGGCTATTTATAGGGGAAATCACAGCATTTGGAAAACAACGAAATCTCCCGGAATTGAAGTATCTATAATGAGTCTGATGAGTAATTTCCACTCTTATCGTGCGGCATTGTCTCCCCAACATCGTGGGCAATAAAAGCACCCCAAGAGCAATTTAGAGAACGACAAATTGAATAAAATCCGGGAGGGCCCTGTTTGACGTGGGGAAAGTTCATTTGCGGAAATTTCAGAACAAAAAACATCTGGCAGACGATCCAAAGGCGTTGTTTGTTCTCAATCAACATCTTTGCAATTTAATTATTCTTTCTCTCTGGGTGACACATACAGAGGCACGATAAAAGTGATTTTTTGCTCGAGAAAAAACAAATCACTTTTCACTCACACAACCACCATGTTTCACTGCCAACTTTTTGGGGAGAGGTTTTCCATGGAAAATCAGCCGCAGAAAAGAGTGGAAACTACTGCATTTGATTCATGGGGCATTTGGGAGGCTTTTAGGGGTATTTTGGTTAAAACACTTACATAGAATTACTAGAAATTTGGTGAAAATTAAAGCACGAAAAATTGAGATGCAAATTCCAGAATGTGACACTAGAACTTTGGATTTTGGCCACCAGATCACTATCTGGCGCTGCTGTTGCACGATGCAGCTCCATCTGCTGGATAAAAATGACTTTAATTAAGGCGGAAACATATTGACATAGAACGCATATCATAGCATAGAATATTCCCAGCGAATTAACATCGTCAGCGAAGACTAAGAAAATTGTTGGAAAAAGATCGCTACCTTATGAGTTGCGACTCATTGTGACGACAAACACCAAAATGTAAACAAAAAAACTTAACAAGATTACGAAACGTCAAAGTGACTATTTTGCCACTCACGATGATGGCCTTAACAGCCCTTTACAGATTACAGATTACAAGATAACAACGCCATAGTGAGTACGGCTAGTGTTAATATGTTTGTCCAGTTATACCATGTTCTGTGTTTCTCCGGGAGTCAACTTTGTTTTTCTTGTTTAATATCGTGCAATATTGTTCTTCTCCTAGCGTTTCTAGCTGTCCAAAATTCCTAATGAATTTAAAAAGGAAGCACTCTGGAGATGATTCATTTACCCCTCGCTGTAAAATTTTCCTGAATGAAAAAATTGTGGAAAATAACAATGTGGAGAAACTCTCAAAGATTTACGGTAAGTTTGGCGGGAAAAGTATCTCATTCTGATGACATTTTCTCAATTTTCCTGTGATTTTTCTCTAGAGAAAACCCACAAGATGCTCTTCAGTGGTGCCAACAGGAAGTCCACAGACGATCCCAATGCCCAATCCTCTTCCAAAGCTGTTTTTCTCTGTGGCAGCGGAGAGGTTAGAGACGTCCAAACAAACGCTCTGATTCATCCGGAAAGCCATCCGAGAAGTTGTTCAGGATGCCTTAAAGCTTCTACGGGGTACCATACCACCTGCTCAAATTGCAACCTGGAGCTGTGTGAATTCTGTGGGTATACCTGTTTGTGGTGCCGGAAGGGAATCTGCGAGACCTGCATCAAGCTCTATAATTGCGGCTCCCTTGAGCGTCCTATCTGTGACAATTGTTCCATTTATCAGTGATTTTGCTAGAGAAAAAAAAACCATTGTAAAATTGTATTTCTGCTATTTATTTTCAATATAATCCATCTCCATCGCTTCATTGAAACTTTTTTGCTATTCTAATGTCACGAAGGAATGCCACAATCGCTCTCCGGAAGTCCTCCCAAAGAACAATTGGCCTCTATGGCAAATAGTGTGGGAATGTGTAGTTTTTTTTTTGTTCAGATCCTTTAGTTTTAGTTTAACAAATGCAATTCACCCAGGGTAGATGAAGTTTGGGAAAGTTTGTGGGGCTGCTCAATTCATGAGATTCTGTCCAACAACTGTATTAAACGGCTCGAAAAATACAAATAATATTGAGATCAGGAAGTAGGAACGAAGCCCTCGTTCTAGATTACAAAAATGACAATGAACCGGTCAAGATGTCATGGAATAAGGCTGTTGTAGAACCAAAAATTAATGATAAGCCCAGATAAACTTAATAGTAGCCAACTTTTTTCTTAATTGAAAAGAACAACCAGAGCAAATTGAAAATTATCTTCATCGCTAGTCTCCCGGAATAGAGCCTCCATGTAGACTTCAAGGGCCACGCGTCTTCTTATTCTTCTGTTTTACGTTTAGGCTGTCGGACTCACTCGGGAGCCGCCTCGCGTCTAATCCTTTAAGCTTCACTGGTTGAATGTGACAGTGACAGTACTGACAACCGAACTGATTCGAAATTCGAAAAATTATAGAGCGAACTCTATCTAGCGGGGACTAGCCCCCCAAATCTGAGATAAAGAAGCCTAAAGGTTTAAGTTAAAACTTTAATTTTGACGCTAAAGATTTCGAATTCCGAGTTATAGGAATTTTGGATAAAATAGCCTTTAGCGCCCCTAAAGAAATTTGATTATCCAAGATGTCAAAACAAGACGTTCCAGTTTTAATGGTACATAAGTTCAGATTTATTGTCAACAAAAAGAACAATCTCCACTGTTCTTCCTCTCCTCAATGTCGCAATTCCGCTGCAGTAAATCAAGCAGAGTTCAGTTATCGCCGAACTATCGGCAGTTGCTCCATGTGATACTCATACTTCATAGAGATTTCCGAGTTTCAGAATTTTTTTCTGGCAAAAAATGAGCAATTCAAGTCAATTAATTTCGAGTGGTAAGTAATTCAAACAAGAAGTGGCTGTAGATAAGTGACGAGATCAATTTATGGTTCCAGGAGCTTCATCTGGACCGAAGAAAAGTAAGAAGGGCCCCGACACACTTCGTCAGTTAAATCAGCATTTGTCGTAACTTCCTTTTGACAACTTTTCAGGAGACGAAATTTTCAGTTCAATATTATTTTTCTTAAAAATGAGCCCCGAATGCGATACTTTTTTAGAGTCAAAATAATAAAAGTGGCACTAATAAACTGTAAGTTAACTCGAGAAAATCTTTATAAAATTATTTAAAAGCTGCAATATTGAGAAATATGTTAGAAGAAACACAATAATATTTTATCGTAACTTCCATCGTTTATAAAGCCGTAACTTCCAATGTATGGAGATTCTGGAAGTTACGACAATTTTCAAAAATGCATTATATCAATTTCAATGACTCTAGTGATAATAAGCACCTTTATTTGAATAAATTTATCAATTAAACTCTTATCCCTGTCCCTAAAAGGTTTTATTTAATAAATTTTATTGAATAAATTTTGTGCGCCACGTCGCTTGTTTTGTTTTGAATTAATGACAGATGGGTAGGGATTTTTTTCTCACTTCATGTTACACTATTCGCACTGTCTTTCGATATTTGGAAGAGTTTATAAACGTTTTATTGAGAAGTATTGCAATTTTGCTGCAAATTACAAGCCACGCTTGGGCTTATAAAAGTTTCTTTTACACAAGTGCGTTTAATAAACAAAATTACGCTGATTCCGAATATGTATATATCTCAAAATCGCAAAAATGAAGTTACGATAAATGCTGATTTAACTGACGACTTCTCAGCCAAAAGGAGTGCTTCATCAGTTTTGTTCCGGAACACAGAGATACTCTGGACGTATTAAGGACAGGTATGATCCCCTTTGTGTCAAATCTCACGGAAAAATTGAATTCTATGGAGCCACCCGAGAGGAACACCGCAAAAACATTTGTAAATGATCAACTACATCACTCTCCAGAAAAATATACATCTTTGTGATAAATTAAACCCACTTTTTGATTAAACACACCTCTTGGACATTTGAAAATCTCAAATTGAACTGGACTTAAAGGTTTAAAAGGTCCTCTCGAGCAGCTTTTAAATTTAAGGCAACTTATAGACGTTTGGTCCGTTTGACATCTTTAAGTCTGTAAAACTTTAGCGTAGAATTCGAAATTTACAGTCCTTAAAGTTTAAATAAATTTGACAGTTTAAAATTCAAGATTTTTATCAGAGAATACGAATCGATATTTAAAGGGCGATTTATAGATTTAAGAGTTATAGATTTATCTCAGAATTGGGGGGTAGGTTAGCTATAATTTCTGGTAGGTAAAACCGACGGTTAGACTTCTATTCTGCTATTTTAGGACAAAATTGTCCTTCCGGTGAGCGTCGGTGAGGTGGTTTAATACAAAATTAAAACACTCAAGGTTCCAGAGCTTCCGACACTGTATCGTTTCTTCCATTCGCGTTTGCCATAGAACACTCCTCAGAGCAGTGAACAAGTGGAATGGTTGTGTGGATGTCATGAGACGTCCAGCCCGATCCCATCCTGTGTTCATAGGAGGATAGCCGAAAGGAAATTTCGGATGGATCAATCGAAAAAATAATAATGATCAATGCGCCCTCGGTAAAGGATTGCTGATAGGGTCGCCAAGTCAAGTTACGGATTTTAACTCTTTTTAACTCTTTCGTCTCCTTTGGGACTCTGGGTACCCGTGGAAAAAAGAATTTTTTTAGACTATTTAGAATCGATAAAATTCCGATTCTTCTGGATAATTACAAACTATAAGGATGTCCAAATCTAGGATATTTTTTGCAGGATCCCAATTAACTCCTGAGCTAAGATATTTTTTGTCAAAAATCGTGAATTTTCGATTTTCTGCTTCCTTGCACATATTGTGACTTTTTTCATATTTCTAGACCCGAATAAGGAAAAACCTCTCGGGGCCAATAAGTATGATAACTATCAATTACAGATTACATAAATTCGAAAAACAATTTTTTCATAAATTTAAAAAAAAACTTGTTCAAAGTTGATGGGTACTCTCGTCCCCAAAAATCTAGAGGTCAAATGTAAGGTTATCCCGCCAATGTCCGCCATTTGCTTTTTGACACCAACCTTGTAAGAAAATTCAAGCGGGAGCGAAATTTTTGTCAATATGGCCGATAATTTTGACATTTGGCAGCGAAGGAGATTGCTTTCGGGGAAGTTTTTCCTATTCTTCCAGATTTTGGTGAATTCTGATTGTCCAGGAAGTGTTTTTTTGGCTCTTGAGAAAGCTTAATGTGTCTGCAATAACATCCTGTTGAGAGAAATGTGTGTTAAAGTGTTATTCTGTGAAATATTTTGAGGAATCTGTTGGCAAGCAGGAGCTGGGTGTCCTTTTTAGCACTTCCTGGACATCCCACAAGATACTGGTCAATAATTCTTCTTGTTTTAGTGATCAACATTGTAAAGGAGTCATTTGACATGCAAAAATAATTCACAAAATTGATATTATTGGCTTTTGGAAAATTGAAGTTTGTCCAAGTTTCTATCTTTTGCGTTCTGTAGGGGACGAGAGTTCCCATGAGTTTTCCAATTTCCCAGAGGCGGAGAAAATTCTTTCTCTACAAAAGTATCATATTTGACCACTAAGACTTACAATAAAGTGAGTTTGACTGAAATTCGTTCGCTGGATATGTTGTGGTCCGGAAAGAGTTAATTAGAATCAGGATATGTAAATTCCATGGTATTTTTTCAAAGATCTCACTGTCACTTGCAACCACTGCAAGATACTAAAACTTATTCGAAAGATCAGACACCGAATTTTCGAAATTCGCTTTTAGCGCTCCTAGACATTGTTGCTCGAAGTTATTACGTTCTTAAAACAAACCCTTTGGTTGAACTTTTCATAAAAAAATGAACAAATTCCTCCTGAATTTAACTGAGCAGCCCCAAAGCACACAGCAAGTCTCACATTTTATATCAATAAATTAGTGTCAATAAATTATCCTTACATAGTAATTACCAAAAACAAAATTTGATATGAATAATCTTAAATTCCATGATGTTTCTTTTTGTGATAAAATTGTCTCACTTCTTA
Organism: Phlebotomus papatasi; assembly: GCF_024763615.1. Lineage (NCBI taxonomy): Eukaryota > Metazoa > Arthropoda > Insecta > Diptera > Psychodidae > Phlebotomus > Phlebotomus papatasi. The sequence goes on along the minus strand of NC_077223.1, from coordinate 4,529,326 downwards.
TAATTACTTTGTCAAGATTTCTCCTTATTTCTCTACAATCTCATGCTCAAATTTCTAAAGAACTTGTTCGATTGAGCATTTTTTTCATTGACTAGAAATTTCAAATTTTAACTCTATAAACACGATATTCGAATCTCTCCCTCTAGATTCTTGTTTTTCTCCATTTAAGGCAACACAAATTAGGTTTCTTTTGATTTTCACACCTTTTGTCTCGGCAAAGAAAAAACCAAACAGCACACCGACAAGCAAAAATATATCTCTCACGAGAATTCAATTTTTTTTGTGTGTATGATTTTGGGCATCAAATTTAAAGCTTTCTGAAATGTCCAAAACCCACGGAAAAATGGATTTGCAAGTTGTGGCTGAATCTTATTCACACGCCAACTTGCCATCAAAGCTACTCAGAGCAATGGCAAAGGCTTGCAAAGCACACAGAGGATATCGGAAATCCATTGTAAAAACATCCTCAGACGTCCGACCAAATTGCATGACGATGTAGTCGGGATCCGAGTCATGGATGAGCTGGAAATTCTTCACGGACGCCTGAGTGACGCGTCCATGAAAGTTCAGCACGTAAGACTGAGTTTCATCATTCCAGACTGGCGTCTTATTGTGCAGCTCAACAATGTTGTCTGTATTCTGAAAAAAAAAGAGATGATAATGAATATGACTGCATTTCCTTAAGGTTTGAACTGGGTCGACTGGAGTTGAAGTTCTCTCGAATAAAGGTTTTGTTTATCTCAAAGCAATCCCTTGAAGACTTTGTATATTTTTCTGGATAAACGCAAATAAAGATCTTCGTTAACTCTAAGGTGTCTCCGGGATTACAACCACGAAATATTTATGAGGAGGTTGCCAAATGGGTACACAAAATGGCTCCATTGAGTAATAACCTTTCGAAGAGATAAAACCAATTCGAAAATCTACCGGAAACCTAAAGTGCAAGTATCCTTTGTTCGCTGCTTTAGCGCTGATTGTTCTCTATAAAAGCAAGATTGTTACGAAAACTCGCAAGGACCCATCCGCAGGACGGACATTTCGACAGCGACATATGCTACGTGCCTGGAGCGAGCTGATGGAAAGTAGTCCGTTCCCTTAAAGGGACATTATAACCACCTAAGTGAGTAAGTAACTTGCTTAGCGTGCGCGGATCTCTCCCATACTTTAGCTGCGTACTCTGCTACGGAAAATGATAGTGCAAGAGCAGACATTAGATTACAGTGGGGGCGGTACCTCGCGGAACCGCTGCACCCAGGCCTCCTTTTGGGTCCATTATGTATTCCCGATTAAATTAATCCCTGTTAAGGGCAAGATGGTTCAACCCAGCCCGTTTTTTAGATAAACAAACAGAGCGGTTTCAATCTTGACAGGTCTTCATCAAACAGCACCGCTTTACCTAGCAGCATTCGTTTGATGTTGCATAAGCTGGGGCAGTCACACACATAGTGAGTGACCGTCTCCTCAGTTTGATTGCATCCTCTGCACATTATGTTACACTGTTACACAGACAGTGACCGGTTAGAACATTAGCAATCTGCTGGGCTCTTCAGCGACTGCCTCCCACCAGGTACGCTGTCCTTTTCTTATTCAAGTTGGTCATGAACAGTTTGGACACGCGACAATGTTTAGTTGCGGTCCATTCTGTTTGATGAAGTTTTAATAAATCCTCCTGTATAATAGATTTCCTCATTTGCAAGGAAATCCCTACAGCAGGTTCGGGACTAATGAAGGCGGTCCGCTTCATCATTTCCCACTATGCCCCTGTGTCAAGGTACCCAATGTAGACCGACGTCACATTTCGGTTAGGCCGCTTCTAACATTTTTCTGCACTCAGTCTTGAGAGCAGAACGCGACTCATATCCTGTTATAGACAGAATCGCAGCTCTACTATCTGAGTAAATTTGAACTTTTCTACTCTCGATGCCAGATTCCACTAGACTCCGAGAACCAACCAGGATCGTGAAGACCTTGGCCTGAAACACAATCGTGTACTGACCGAGGGGCACTGATCCGCCAATTTGAGACTCCTAACAATGGTAACCGGAGACTGAGGATCCCACATATGAAGTGTTGCTTTAATTGATTACTTGGGTTGACTTCCCACAAACAAAATATGTCTAGAGCAGACATATGCATCAGTTTTGGCTGAGCTCTCGACTGGCGTTGACAAATTTTCGCAGCAAGTTATTTCGGGTTTTAACCTTGTTAACATTACTGCAGTGGGTCTTGTAAGTGAGCTTTCGATCGAGAGTTACTCCAAGCATGTAATTGTGTTTCAGGAAGTTACCCTCCAACCTAGAACAAACTAGAAAACTATACAAGGCAGGTTTCAAGCTGGGTCTTCACGTCTTGAAACATGTTTTCTTTAACAGCTAGAACCAAATCACCTGCGTACAAGAACTTGGACCGGCGTCAGTTCACGCACCGGTGAACTGATGTCATTTCATCCACCTAACCGATACCCTGTGTTCCATATCTGCAGCTAAAAAACCATCGTGGAATAGGACACTGTCAAGGACAAGATATCTGGAGTTGTTGATTCTAGGCAGGTTATCTCCATAGATAGATAGAGATCCTCTACCTTCAGTGCTTTCGCTGAAGTTGAGGTATACACACTCAGTTTTTGAGTAACTTACTTTGAGTCCCCCGCCCTCCAATGTCTTCTTTCAGAGATCTAGTCTACGTTATAGAAGAGATTCCTGTTTTTGTCCACCAGTACTACATCGTCTGCACAAAGCAGAGTTCATGGCATCTCGATCTGGAATCTGCAACCTATGATTTGTCTCTGGGTATACTTTATCTTTCGGATCCGCTGCACCCAGGCAACCATCAACCCGGGACCATTATTCATATGCACCCCCCAGTCCTACGTCCTCTATTAACCCCCAAGGCGGTCAATGCTACTCTAGAACTATATCACGGCTTCTGTGTACTACGCTTGCAGACACAGTATCGCTATCATATCATGTTTTCCGTTCACTAAACGCCCGTTTTTCGTCATCACTTATGAAGGATATCAAAATTCTATCTTCGTTTTAAAGGAGGTAAAGTTCACTTACCTTATTCTTCCAACTATCTAGAAGGCCCTGTTGGTGTGTATCACAGGAACTTATTCGCACACGCTGATCATCTTCTGTCATTCCTGGCAGAAGAACTGTCATATTTCTTGGTCCTTTGAACCCCAAAATATTTGTATCCTGAAAAATTTCAGAATTTTATCCCTTCAAAACTTCAGGTATGCTATCAATATTTTACAAACTCACGTAGATAATAACAGCCAAGTCCTGCCTGGGAGTATCTGAATTCATTTTGTTACCATTGTCATAAACGAAAAAAGTCGTTCCGAAGATATTCGATCGGAGCTTCCCAACAAAACCATCAGCTTGCCTTGAAAGATCCGTTGGATCGCAACTGATGACGTAGTTGGACGTCTTGCTCTTTTTTCGTTTTCGACCTAATTAGACACAATTTATTAAGTTTTATTTGGGAATTTCAGCGATCTCCCTGCATGAATTAAAATAAATTAGCTATGCATACCGGCTAATAGGAACACTTTCTTTCCATAATCTTTCTCCAGATGCAGGTAGTAGATGGGAAAGAGTCCCCTATCCATGCCTTTACGATCCCGCGTTATGCGGCATTTATAGAGAACACCCTGGAGAGCTGGAGACGTTACCCAATGCTCCACCTGCCCCACAACGTCACCCTCTAGCTCATTGCTGGGCTGTGGGGACTTTGTGTTATTGGCAGGCGAAACCGGGGTCGCTGAATTCCTCACACTTCCCACACTGTGACGCTCTCCATATTTGCCCTTCGTGGGCGTCGTTGCCACGGGTTCAATTGGCGTACTCTCCTCATCCTCATCCTCATGACCCGTCGTCGCTTCGATGTCCTGGATAAAGTCTGCGTGGAGTTTGATTGAGTCAGTATTTTGCACGCGGGGACAGAGTAGAGAAAGTAAGGGGTACTTCGGACAGGAATTTCAATTCGAATTTACGACTGAATTGTAAAACTTCTTTCTTTTGGAGTCTGACGGGGAACTTTATGCTCTCAATTCTTCCGGTGTTCGTCAGAAGGGTATTCCTCTTTCAAATTAAAAGAATCTGGTTTTTCTCCAAAGCTTTCAACCCTTGGTATGGGTCTTCTTCAGTCAAATACTTAAAAGTTTCTAAATCGATCCACTGAAGAAGACCCATACCAAAGGTTGAAAGCTTTGGAGAAAAATCAGATTCTTTTAATTTGAAAGAGGAATACCCTTCTGACGAACACTGGAAGAATTGAGAGCATAGAATTGTAAAACGTTCATAAATTTTAAATGGACGAGTAAGGTCTAGATTTGGATAAAATCGTACTGAATATACGGCTTGCTTACAGTACAGATTATTTGCTGAAGTTGAATCGAGTTATACGAAATTATAATAGTAGCACAGCGTTTCATAGAGGAACTTAGGACTTCCGTAAAGGGAGTTCGGAATATACGGACATGAGGATGTCAGTCCCACGCCCCCTAGCATCAAGCGCAGTGAATCTTACTGGATGCAGTTCGAACACCTTTAACGCCAGAAAAATTCCTGGTTACCTAAAGGGGATTCGAACCTGAGACACTTGCATCATAGAACGAGTTCTCTACTACTTAACCCATTTGACCTATTGAGTGCCCCCAAAAAGCAAGTATTTTATCTTGCTCCTCTCTCACATATTCCCACTGCGTACAAAGTTGGCAGACATGGAAACTACTCGAAAACTAGCTGAAACACAGTTGGTACGTATGGCAAATTGCCCGAATTGCTTTTATGTGGTTCAGAAAGTTCAGTTAGGGGACCTAGGGATTCGAACCCTGGACACTTGCATTATAGATCGGCTGCTCTACCACAAAGTAACTTAACTTGGTGATATGACGCTATTTAAAATGACATAAACATTCAATTTTTCTATGTTCCACACCAAGATTAAAATTCCACAAAAGCGCCTTGATTGTGGAATTCATTTCAACACTTGAGGCTCTTGTCAAAAACATCTGTTAAGATAATAAATCAATATTGTCACTAAAAATAAAATCGTTTGGACATAACTTAACTCTGTCCGAAACAGCCCCTCTTGGCTATAACTTTATTTTACAAACACTCCCTCTGCATTCAATCACGCAATGTTTCAAAAATTGTTTGGGGCAGTTATGCAGCTGATAGTTGTCTTTTTTGTCCCAGGAATGTGCATAATTTTTGTTATGAATAATTAACTAATCCGTCCCAGATTTTATCACAACAAGTACACACTTTTAAATACTGTTTTTGTTTATCATGGGAATATTGCTCTTAGCTGTTGAGAATAAGTTCCCTTATTGAGATTTGGGGTAGTCCACAAAAATGAAGACGTGTACTCATAATTATTTATGCACGTACTCTTTCCGTCACCTGGGGCACATTCGATATGGGTACCCCAAAGACTTTTAAGGATTATGAGGAACCATTATGAAGAGGTGTCGAACTCGGGCAATACCTAAGTGAAGGTGACTGAAGGAAACTCATAATGTTGCTTAAGAACGTCTCGGAATCAACTCCGAACACATGCAGGGGAATTCTGTAACATTATGACAATGTCATATGGTAAATTTAATTTTTTTTTGAGTGGTTAATTCGAAAGAAGTAATCGAATAACCGACTTAAGTCAGTTACAAAGAACTTCATAGAGCTCTTTCCAATGTCTATTCGATATGCTCACTGCGTTTTCGAATTTATCATGAAAATTCGTCATATGACATTGTCATATTGTTACAGAATTCCCTTAATGGAAACGGCTGAGTATAAAGAGGAATGTATTATTAATCTAGGTGTCCCAAATTCGCGATCCTACTGAGTTACTCATTCTCTAACATTTCTTTAGAAAAAAAACACCTGCTAATACACTGAATTATTGCCCTAAGGGTTTCGCGATGACTGAAATGGAGCCAGGCGGCACTCAATGGAAGATCATGTAAGATAACGGAAGAGAAGGACCCCATAACCTGATACGTTTCCACCTTTTTGTGGCAGGAACAGGGTCCTACAACAACGAGGTTTTGTGGCCCTACCATAATGCCATAAAAGTACCTGAGACAATTTAAACACTCAATATGTGCAGGGTCAAAGTTTTCGATTTAAAATGCAAGTGTACCGGGTTCGAATCCCCTTTAGGTTACCAGGAATTTTCCGGACGTTAAAGATGATCAAATTCCATTTAGTTAGCTCTACTGCACTTGACCGAAAATCACGCTACAACCTTGTACACCACGGTCCAGTCTTCTATCCCCAATCTATCACTTTTTCCACAAAATGATTGATCCTGTCGCCTCGAACTCTCTCAATATAATAAGTCAGCAACACACATACCCAATTCACATTTGAACTGGATTATATAATTGATTTTGGGATTTTGACCCATTCGGGATTTTGTCTTCTTGGGATTTTAGCTTTTCAGAATTAGGGCCCATTCGGAATTTTGGCCTTTTCGGGATTTTGGCTTTTCGGGATTTTCACTTTTCAGGATTTTGACTTTTTGGGATTTTAACTTTCACGGTTTTGGTGTTCAGGGCTTGACGTTAGGGATTTTGGCACATTTGGGATTTTGGTCTTTCCGGGATATTGGTCTTTTCGGGATTTTTGCCTTTTTGGGATTTTGGCTTTCGGGGTGTTGTCGTTCGGACTTTTGGACCATTCGGAATTTTGGCCCGAACGGGCCATTGGCTTTAAAGATTTTGGCGTTCGAAAGCATGGGTTTTCAGGATTTGATCCTTTTTGGGATATTGGCCTTTCCAGAATTTTGGGGATTTTAGGTTTTCTAGGTTTTGACTTTCCGGGACTTTGGCTTTTCGAAGTTTTGACTTTTCGGGATTTTGGCTTTACCGGATTTTGACTTTAGGGATTTTGGCTTTTCGTAATTATTGCGTTCGAGATTTTGGCTTTTCGGGATTTTAACTGCTGGGGATTTTCGATTTTTGGGATTTTAACTTTTCGAAATTCTAGCTTTCGGGGCTTAAGCGTTCAGGATTTTGGCGTTCGGGATTTTGACTTTGCGGGATTTTTCTGTTCGGGATTTGACTTTTCGGAATTTCGATTTTCGGAGTTTAAGCGTTCGGGATTTTGGCTTTTCGTAATTATTGCGGATTTATTTTTAGGGATTTTGGCTCTCGGGCTTTTGGTGTTCGGGATTTTGACTTTGCGGGATTTTTCTGTTCGGAATTTTGGCTTTTCCGGGTTTTGCCTTTTCGGAATTTCGATTTTCGGAGTTTAAGCGTTCGGGATTTTGGCTTTTCGTAATTATTGCGTTCGAGATTTTGGCTTTTCTGGATTTTGACTCTTCGAGATTTTGGCTTTTAGGATTTTGATTTTTATGGATTTTGAATTTTCGGAATGTTGGCTTTAAGGATTTTGGGTGTTCGGAATTTTGACTTTTCATGGTGTTTGCGTTCAGGATTTTGGTTGTTCGAGATTTTGACTGTTCGGGATTTTGACTTTTCGGGATGTTGGTTTTAAGGATTCTAAAAGTTTTTGGTGTTCGGGATTTTGATTTCGCGGGATTTTTGCGTTCAGGTTTTCGTGATATGCGTCCGGAAATTTGGCTTTTCGGTATTTTGGCTATTCGGTATTTCAACCCTTTCGTGTTTTCGACCACTCGGAATTTTAGCGTTTGGGACTTTGACTAATTGAATTATATGCACGTCTAGTCTAGAAATATCTCTTGCAAGAAGACATAGTTATCCTTTGGATTGCTGTGCGCGCTGTGTCGCATTAATAATATTAGTACCTGACAAAACTGTTGCTCACATGAATTATAGCCTAAGATGTAAATTACTTATAAAATATGATCTACGGTAAATTAATCCTAAAAATAGGATGTTACAACTTTTTAATCACTAATTTCCTCCATATCTTTTTATCTGTTTGTTTTTCTATCGAATTCCTGATTCTTGAATTAAGAATATTAAATAAATAGAAATTTAGCTTAAAAAAAATTAAAATAAGTTGATAATTCTCAGAAATATTAGTAAATCGATCTGCTAATTGTTTTTAATTGTTTACTTTTCCAATAAAAATATAATTGATGGCTTGAACAGAGATTTCTCATGAGATTGACTAAATGTTTCTGCGGAAGAAAAAGCAATAAAAGATGATATTGGCAGCTTCATGCTCTGCCTCGCATTCCAGGCCAATGTTCGAAGGTGAATTGAGACTACACATAATAATTTATCTTGATATCGTTATGGGAAAAACACTTTGGATCGAAAAGTCACTCATGCCCAACGCGAGACCGTGAATAATTCAATGGAAAGAATTTTCTTCCCATTCCACAAAAACACGAAAACTCCGTGTGTTCGATGAACTCTTGGGTTTGGGGGTATCTTGTTTTCCCATTTCCGTTGCTTACCTTCGTTGCCGGTTGGGGTGGTTTTTGAGGGTACAATTTCATCAGGATTTGTGGAGTGTGTCATGAAGTGGAGGGGTCCATCGTATGCCAATGGCGCCTCGCGACTACCACGTGCTCCGGACATTGGCCGCGAGATCTGCAAGTCGCTGGCCTGAATCATTCCCGGAGACGCTCTCTTCTGCTTTATGTATGCCTCCATCAGCTGACGCTGCAATAAGGAAGAGCAACAGAAATCCTACCTTGTAGTACTCACGATGAATAAGTACATAGTGCATTAGTCAGCATAAAATACCCAAAACACAATTCTCGTTGATATTTTCAACAATCCTCCCCCGCGCTCAAAAGCGATCAATATATGCTTTTGTTAACACTCTCTCCCTTGGACTCGTACTATTCTCAACTAGAATAAACGAAACTTTAATTTCCACCAGTGTTTCTCTTTCTAAGTGCCCCATAAGCACATTTTCCGCTCTGTTTGTGCTGCAACGTGCTCTGCACTTGGTAAACATTTAGTTTTTATGTTCCTTTTACACTTGTCTTCGTTGATATGCAAATTTACATTATTCTTCATATGCCAAAGCTATTAGTGAATTTAAAATTCATGAAACCAAAAAAAAAATAAAGTTTTTCGATTGATTTATTTTTAGCGGCTTAACTGTTTTTCCACCGTGGGAACTTGCAAGCTTGACCATGGTTTGGCACCTAGAAAATCTTATCCTAATAGAATTATTAAAAAAGAGGGATTGGCAAAGCGTTTCAGCTGTGTAGAATTTTCATAGAAATGTACCGGAGCATTACTGCATCTCTAATATTAGGAGCGATTCTTAACAATCTCACCTACTATAATCCTATCAAAATTTCATGTCCCCCGATCGGGCCCTAACTTTGCCAAAATGTGTTTTGCCACTTCCTGATTACGTATGTATCGGTGGCTAAGTTACGTTCTCGGCCGGCCGACCGGCCGCTCTTTGGAGCTTAATAGCTCCCAAACTAAGAAAGATATCGACTTGCGGTTTTCGGTAAAGATTATAAATATCGGGTGAAAATTGCAACTTAGTGCATTGATCCCCCACCCCTTTCAATTAGTATCAAATTTAAGGTCCCCTGACCCCCCCCTGACCCGAGCTAAAAGGGTCCAAAGAAATTTCTTAACATGGCCCAAGCTCCAGTTCTAATTGTCAGAATTTAAAAAGTAAGGGCGTTTTGGAAAGCTCTCATAAAATATCACTTCTCTTTTGACATCAAAGGTTCATAAAACCACAGCTAGGGGCGTTATTATTAAAATTTTTTTTTCTCAATTTTCTAAATTAAATATCTCAAAAACTGCATTATACGAATCGGGCTCAAATTTTAGTATGTTATAGCCGCATATTATACTTAATAAGCAAAAAAGAACACTTAAGTTGCTCCATAACCTCTGACCCGACTTATAAGGGGTCAAAGTTCGAAAATTGACTGATCTATATCTCTGTTTCCAATTAACATTTTGACCTAAATTTTGGTACAGTAGAGTTCCTCAAATTTGAACAATATTTTCAAAAAACATAACGGAATTGATGTGAATTTCACTTTTCCTAAAATAATCCTTTAAGGACGATTAGGTCACCGGTGACCCAAAATTAAAATTTTTCCCTCGACCATATCGACGCTTCCATTTCATACTATGCTATCTCAGAATGACAACATTTCAGGAGAGCCATTTGAAGTTGGCGATTTCCTATGCTCCCTGTGTAATTTTTTTTCGAAAAAATGGAATATCTCGTTACCCGGACGTCGGATGACCACTAAATTTTCAGCAGTTGTAGGTCTCGGTCCCAGGAATAACATATCTCTCGGAGTAATAAAAGGCTAAGTCGACTTGGCATAGTATGGAATGGAGCCGTCGATATAAAGTTAAGTTTTGCTCAAAAAAGCCAGAAAATTTTTTTTCTGACCCTCAATTTTTGATTTTGACCGGCGCCGGGATGGCTTCGCGTGTACCCACGACGACAGGCAGCTCTGATAAGCTAATCGACAACTACTGTCGCCATAGTGAATCGTGAATGGCAAACCTGGGGTGAAATGATTACTTTGACCAGAGGAACCACCACTAAAGGAAAAAGTCGTTTTTACTTTCGAATCTGGCAATACTAAAAAAAAGTGGCTGATGTTGCATTTATATTTTAATGTTTTTAGGAATTTTTATTATTCTTGAGGAATTCTTCTTGCATAATTTTGTTGGAAGAGGTCTAATAAATATGAAAAAAATCGATAATTGTGATAAATTTGTGACACTTGCAGGTTGTTTGAGACCAAAAGACAGTTCGTTAACAAACACTTATAGAAAGTTGGAAAATTTTTATGTTTTTTGTAAGTTTTTTATTCTTTTCTTCCTTTAGAAAGAAAAGAAACTATTCTAGAATCCTTACAGTGCAAAGGATGTGAGATTTTTGCAATTCTTAAAGGATAAAAAGGAATTTCTTTCCAGTCAGTGACATTTCTCGTGTTCCAATGGAGTTAATTTCAGTGTCCAGAGGGCTTCGAAACAGATCACGGATTGCCTAGAAGTCTACCTAGAACCTCCGGGGCCTCCTCAAGAGCAAATAGAATGCCAGGATGCCTAAAAAAAAAATCATAAAGAGCCCCAAAACAGATGAAAAATCTGGTCTGGATACTATCTTTAGCATAATAACTGTCATACTAAAAAAAAACTTAAGAAAAAACAGTGAAAATCACAGAATTTTCTCACAAATTTCTTTACTGGCCAATTCTTTAATAATTTTTAATGAATTTATTATGGAAATTTGGTTACTTCCGTGCAAAATTACGTGAAAAACATTGACACAAATGTCGCAAAGGGCACCGTCCGCCATCTTCTATTTGACAACTGAATCATTTTGGTGCATTTTTTCGAGCAAAGCAATCACTTTTTCAAGACATTTTCCCGAGGATTTTCCACGAACAATTCACAAAATAAATAGCGACAAATGCTTCCAAAACTCACCAATTTTCTTTTCCAATTCATAAATTACCGATATTCTGCATGATTTTCATAATTTTCGATGAATTATGAAATGTTGCAAAAGTCGCTGGACTACCCATATTTAGCCTATTTTTACCATCAAATCACGTCTTTTAACCAATTCTGTGTCACTAAACTAATTCTAAAAACTATTTTCTTTATTCTAACACCAATTTTTATTGAAATTTCATTAATTAAACTTCACAAATCGACTTTAAAAAGCAATCTCGGCGACGTTTTTTTTTTTTTTCAAATGCTGGCGACTACCACTACAAAAGCAGAAAAACGACTTTTTCCTTTTATGTTGGTTCCTCTGCTTTGACTCTCGCTAGTATCGATTCGACACTATCGATTCCCTAGTATCGTTAGATCCAAATGATGAGATGAAATGAGTGTCGGCTCTTCTCGCATTGTCTACTCGTTATTGTGACACTTTGGGATAGTACAAAATAACCTCACTCTTGGTTGTTTTCATTTTGCAATTGGAGTTCTTTCAGTGATTTAATTGATTTTAAATGAAAATATAAACTCAGAAACATTTTTTTCATGGAAAGTGTGATATTAAGGTAATTCAACATTCATATTGCGCGAGAAGGTACAAAAATTTTGAAATCAAAACCACTCTTTGGAGCTTCCCGGAAGATAAGTAATAAATTTTCACTGATACAAAAACCTATATAATCAAACGTGTCTTTTTTATTTGCTTCAGATTTTTACAAAATAATTAATCCTCGAAAACTTGCTGAACTGCTGTTAGTGAAGAAATGGTTCCAGGAATCTCAGGAATGATATCCTTCTCTATTCAATCAGTGCGTGGATTATTGTTCGATTGTGGTGCTTTATATAGTTGTCAAAGAAGGACAGAAGCTTCGAAAAAAAAACTAACGGATCTGTGGTCATGTACAACAACTCATGAGTTCCGGCTGGACAGATTCAACTTAATCACCATACATAAGATATTTCTCCTATAACTTCCTGGACAGCAGTGCTTTAAACATGACACCGAGCATGGTAAATGTTTCCTTCGATGAGCCTTTCTTAGTCGGTTCAAGGATAATTTTGTGATGGATTGAACATTATCAACATAATAAAATTTTCCGCATTCGATTTGGCCTAGAATACAGTAGACTCTCACTCAATCGGCTCTTTTTCAATCGGGCGACAAATTTTGTTGGCAATTTTCACGTTTAATTATGAAGCTAATTCGCTCAAATTCGCTGTAGTTCTTCCTATTTTATCGTGATTCTTTATAATTGAGCACTTTTTGTGGAATTTACAAAGGATTTGACGCTCAATTCTATCGCTAAACCGGATGACATTTTGCCCCATATTCCTGATTCCCCATATTCCCGATACAGTAGACGAGAGTTTACTGTATTTCAAACAATGCCATACTTCATAGTGGGCCCAGAATAAATAAAATTTTACAAGAACTTTTATTTACTACTTAACAAAATTAATAGAGGATTTAAGGGAATAATAGAGGTATTTACTTACTAAAAAGTGTAAAATTTTCACTAAAGTTCACTTCGAAAGTACAAATCGACAGCTCCAGAGGTGTCGATAAATTAGTGACGAGAATTATCGACACTAGCGACAAAAAATGCAAGTTATCATCTCGATTGTCCGTAATCGACACTCGACAGTAGCGATAGGACAATTAGACAGGATTTTCATTTCACACCCCCTAATTCCGATCTCTACTCCAATATAAAGGATTATGCAACTTCTTAATTAAGATAACTAAGCAATGGTAATATGAAAGGGTTTACAATTTATAAAGTCCCCTATCTAATTTTATTTTCTTATAGAGCTTTATATTATACCAAAAAATCTCCTAGATTTTTGCTTAAAGTTTGAGAAGCCCTGAACGAAGTACCCTGAACATATTGAGGTATCTAGGCTACCCAGGCCACCCTTGGAAGAGTCATTTTACCAGAAATTGTCAATAACACATCCATCTAATGCAGAAGCACTTTTAATTTCTACTTCTGTCCCCAATTTTATTTTTTATTAACCACCGGGGGAGCTCTACTGATTCCCTGAGAAAGTGCTTTCTCATGTGTCTCTTCTTCCGCTCAAAACAATTAAAAGTAAACAAAGAGACGCTCTCGATTTTCTTTAGCACCTTGGGACACTTTCATTGAACACATTACTATGGGAAAACCCATCCAGGTGGACCAGGGAGGAGTGTGAGTTGGTAGTTATGATAAACTGGGGTTGAAGTTGGGGGGAATTGAATGAAGTGGTAAAAAAAGGACATGCTAAAGGGGTCATCAAGGAGAGATTACATACTTGCTGTTCCAATTTCTGATGTCGACTGTTTAGGGCCATTCTGTGGATCATTCACTGTGGGGGGACACTTGATACAACTATTTAGCACTAAAAGAATAGATTTCGGGGACTATTTAGTGGAGAAAGTGGATTTTTGAGTGCAAGAGAAGAAAATTCCGTATGTTTCGAGAAGCGCGTCGTCACGTCAACACAGGAAAACTCGTTTGACACACAAAAAATTAACACTTCCCCTCTTTCGGAATCCAATTTGGAATTTCGGCCTTTTCGACGACTTTTCGAATTGTTTGAAAATTAACGGATGGTTTGTGGAACATATTCCGGCATTCATGGCAATTTTTTTTTACAATTTGAAGACTGTAGCTTGAATTTTCACGCGGGAAATTCACTATTTGAGGAGTCTTTTGTAGAATTTTCAAAGAAAAGTACGAGATACATTTGTGTTTAGTTCAGAAAATGTATAAAAAGTGCCTATTGGAAGGGGAATAGGTTCCATAATTTCTACAAAAGTTCTCCTACCCAAGGGGGAAATATATTCCAAGTATACAAAAATACTTCCAGTGCTTCCAGTACATTTTCAGTGATTCAATAGTAAAGCAGTCAGTCAGTTCGAACGTGTTTTGCAAAGAATTTCCAAGGCGACGAGTTATTTCTGTTAGTAAGTGTCTTTTTGTCATAAAAG
>NC_077223.1:4453922-4514451 GCF_024763615.1 Phlebotomus papatasi | reverse complement strand
ACTTGGCTCTGAAAACAAAAGACGAAGGCTGCTTTGAGCAACCCACCCGGCAAATTCTGCAGAATTCTGCAGAAATTCGTCAGATTTGAATTACTAACTGCCGAAAAATCTGCAGAATTTCTGCAGAATTTTGTTCTAAGGTGGATCCGATCGTTGTATGAAAATTCTGCAGAATTTTCTGCAGAATTTCTATAGAAAATTTTAAAATTATCGGCAGAATTTCTTTAGAGTATTTAGATGATTTCTACATTTCTTCTACCCTTTCTAATGTTTCTAAACATTATTTTAACTACATAAAAATATGTATTTCAATTTATTTAAAATTCAATTTTTATTCAACAATTTTACGTGAATACTCTCTTTTTTTACAATATTATTATAATGTTATAATACAATATTATAAAATCAGCCATAATAGAAAATACGAAGGGGAAGGAAATGGTTAGAAAAAACGAAAGAAATTCGCGATGCTCACGAAGTCGCACGACTATGCCGAAGCCACACGAAGTATCCGATTGAATGACAAGAAGCGTTAAAATTTCAAAAGTGCAGAATTGCAGATCGAAGTTTTGCTGGGAAGGAGAGCAAGGCGACGCTGATCAGGACGATCAGGACGCCTTCTGCTTTGTGATCTGATCCTTCTAGAGAGGATTGGGCGATGGTCTAATAATCCCTCCCCGCAAAAGCAAGATTGTTACGAAAGCTCGCAAGGAGCCGCCCGCCGATAGGACGGAATTTTCGACAGTGATCAGTGCTGCGTTTCTGGAGCGAGCTAAAGGAGGTTAGTGCGAGATGACCGGTCCCTTTAACACTTCGTAGAACCCTAAATAAAACTGTCACGGAAGGACCAAGTGGTAGCCGCTGCAATTTATCGGACTTTACAAAATATTTTGATATTTTTACTTATATTTAAACATTCGGAGCTTTAGTGAGTTCTTTTCTGGTGTCTGAATCAGAAATTTCATCTCCTTGCGTACTATATCTATAGATTTTTAACCATTCGATGTTTTCATCTTTATCAGAATCACGGAGTAAGGGAAAGTGGTCTGTCTTTGAATGTTTCAATTTTTCTCTTATTTTTCAAAGCAAAACTTCTACTTTATGAACAATAGTTAATACTATTAACTATTTTCTATTAACTTCGCTTAACAAAATGGATTTTTAGCTTTGGGAAATAAGATAAAAATTGAATAATTCTCATAATTATTCATATTTCCCAATTAAATATTTCCCATAATTCTTCTCAATAATTTGCAAAAACACTTTCAATTTGTTCTTTTAAGGCTTTTATACACTAACAATCAAGAAAATACATCTGCAGAACATCAAACTCCCATATAAAATGCATATGGCAGCAACTGCCACTTGGTCCTTCCGAGTGCAGTTTTTGTCAAGGTCTTTTTGTCAGGAATCTACAGATACAAGGAAGAGGTAATCAAGGAGCTTCTCATCATCCAAGAAGCAAAAGCCCAGAATTGGATGGTTTTGGAACACGGTGAGGACTGTGAAGATAGTCGAGACTGGAACCAACTTAAAGAAAAGTCGATAATGCAGAAGCACTTGAGAACAATTTTGTACTAAAATAAAATAGGATAAAGATTTTTATTAGAATAGTAATACCATTAGTCAAACTTCCATTAATCAAGTTACACGACATCGAACATTTATTCTTTTCCAAATATACAACACATAATTATATATGTTTTTTTTTTGGATACATTTTCAAAAAATACATTTTTTCTTAACACTTAAAAGTAGAGAATAACATCATTGGATGATGTGTCTCTTTTATAAAGATTCAAAAATAAGTACTATTCTTAAAGTTTTCTTCACAGATATTTTCTTTTATCAGGTAAATCTAATATCCTAGAGGAATGATATAAATGGGAAGCACTGTTTTTTAAATATCATTTGTATTTTAATGCACAGAAGATGAGAATTAGAAAAATAGAGAAATTTTTAAATTTAAGTAACTACACATTTACACATTTACTTTTTTTATCTTTTTTTTTCAATTTTATTTCCTAACAACATACATAAATACAATAATATCACAACCAAAAGAGGGTGTTTTGGTAAAAAACACCGTATACTTTTAAAGACACTGCAAAATTCATTGATATATTTTTATTTTAAAAATTCTTTAAAAAATATATCTTCCCTATCTTTTTTTCTCCACCATCAACATCAATCAAAATACCGTCTTTCTTAAATATCACTTAATGTTTTTTTTATTATCTAAACATTGATCATGTTAACTCCATTTATTAGGGGAATATTAAGATCTTTTCACATTGAGTTTTGAGAGTAATTCTTAAAACACCTAAAGCACAATAAATAGTGTTTTTTACTTAGAGATTCATCGTCACTTTTTTTCACCTTCAACTTTATTAAACTTCATGAATTGACGTGATTGATTCTGATGTGGCTTTTTGTTCCTCAAGAATCTTTGTCATCGTCCTAAAAATGTAGTCTGGGAAGTGATCAAGGAACATTCTAGGCATTATCTGCAATTCTGTAAAATCCTCCGGAGTTGCCCAGCGCATTTCAAATGTCGGACCACCTGAGTTACTTTTCCTAAATACGAAAAACAATGACAATATTCAGTGCAATTGTGGAATCTGTGGAACATATTTTTTCACTTTCGACAAAAAGCGCTTGCAGCGGCGAGAATTGACATTACAAAATGTCAAAAAAAAACCAAGCACACCCTCAAAAGCCAGTAGATATTTTTGGTCCTTCGAGCCGAATTGCCTGCAATTTGACACTTGATATACTTACTTTTCCAACTCAGTTCTCTTCCTACGGACAATATGGAGAATCCTACCGCCGGTGTAGAGTCGTGTCTTAGCGAAGCGACGAACACCAATTAACTGGGAGAGGATTGTCGCCTGCAACGAGATAGCTTTAGGTAATGCTCTGCTCGTGCTAAAACTAGCCCAGCCACTCACTGTTGGTGGTGTTATCGTGGAAATGGGCGGATCTTCTGGAGTATCACCCTGGCCACTCGTTTCAATTTGTGTCACATCGAAGAATGTTGTTTCGAGATCCCTAGATGGCACCCCAAAGATCGCATAGCCAAACCCATTGAGCATTATACGGTACTTGGGTAATTTGCACGCCCTGATCGTCTCAACGATCATCGTGCGCAAATTCTCAATTGAATCCACACCCAGTCGCATCACAAAGTCATCACCAACACCAACGGTGAAGGCATAGGTTTCCGTATATCTAGCAGCTTCTCGACTTAGCAATCCAGCCGGTGTTGCAAAGGCAAACACACGCAAATCCGGATATTTAGAGCGTAGTTTAGCACCCAATAGAATGGCCACTCCAGCTCCTATAAATTGATAAAGTTAACACAAAGTTCACATAAGAAACCCTTTCAATCCTTTCAAAAGCATTATTTGAAAAATTTAAAAATATCAAGTGCTCCATCATTTGGTAGATGCGAACCTAATATAAGGAGGCTTATTCCTTGAAAATGTCTCGCACCTTTGATGCATCAAGATCAAGTGCATCAAACTGCATTTCCCTTGAGAGTTCTCTGTGATTCTTGCTTGATATCTTCCCACAGAAGCCAGACTCAAATGTCTTGAGAGGGCTCCATCAATCGTGATTCCCAAGGATTCTGTACCCTTCCTAGTATTCTCCCCATCTGAATACAAGCGTCACTTGGAGGGTAAATTGGTAATTAAATAATATTTCTACCGATGCAAATGCAATCCAACAAATTGCTCCTGGATATTGAATCTATTGCAGTGCTCAAACAATTTGCCATACCGTGAATTTCTTGGTACCGAACCAGAGACTAAAAGTGTATCATACTTCATTGATGTGGGAAAAGAACCAAATTAAATGTAATAACATTTAGTTCGTGGGAAATCATGTAAAACAAACATCAAGCTTTTTCTGGATGCAGAACTGTCAATTATGTCCCAACATGGAAGCTATCTTTACGCACAAATAATTTTAAAATTTAATGATTAAGACGACTCACAATAATTGTTGTTAATATTCGTTGAAAAGTATAATTTTTTGACATCAAATACGATAATTTTAATAATTTCCTTACAATTTTCTGCAATTAAAGATTTATTAAAATGTTGTGACGCGAAATTATCACAGACCATCCTTAAATACGCGACCTAAAACTCGCTGGCGGAAAGGCATGGAGAAAGCGGCCAAATAAGCCATTTAAACTTAAGGATAAAATTCATGCGAGCAACCCATATACCAGTAAACAACTCCCGCTGAATGAGTGACCTGAATGGGCTACGTTAGCCAAACAAATGACTTTTGTGCGCGAGCACTCCGTCCTATTGGGAGACATAAGGTCTTCCAGGCGCTATTCAAATGTAAAATGCCTTCAAATTTTAATACCAATATATGAAGAGGGTGTAACTGCAAAATTTTGAATAAACAGCATTTTCTCGCGATGGCTTGATAGTTTTCATAAAACATGATACTTTTGAAAGGATATCCGATGATTCTTCAATTTTTTCTAGTGTGGCTATAGTAATTTTGTGTACACTCACCTAGGCTGTGTCCTGTAAGTACGAGAGAGTATTCCGGGTGAGAAGTGAAGGCCCTGTCAAGGACATTGGTCTCGCGCAGGCGTTTCATCAGCTGCTCCACGCCGGCAACCATACCACGATGTGCTGCTGAATCTGGCGGCATGCCTGGAGCTTCAAATCGTTCTGAATCGGCTGTGAGATCGGTGAAGATGTCGCGGAAGGAGAAACTCCCTCGAATGGTGATAACAATGCTTTTGGTGTCGTGGTCAGCCAAAACGCAGAAAGGTAACTACGGAACAAGCCACGTGTGAAATAATTGAAGGTTAATATACTGTCAAGGGTAGAAAATTCTAGTATCAAATGTATTCAAGTTTATTGAATTAATTTTGATTAATAAAAAAGGGTAAAATGAGTTTGGGGTTTGGACATTAGCCGTACTCACTATGGCGTTGTTATCTCGTAATCTCCGTAATCTGTAATCTTGTTATAATTTTTCATTTATAAAATACATTACGAGAACATAACGAGATAACGAGATGACAATATTACAAGATAACAGCGCCATAGTGAGTACGGCTATTTAGTTTTGGGACATTATTGTTATGTTGTTATTATGTTATGTTGTTATTATTGACATACATTGTTTAGTTAGGACATTTAGTCGTCTTGAGCCCGGAAACTAATCATTCCAGCGATTTCAGCTTTAAGTAATGCTCGGACTAAAATATCTATTCATCTTTACACATTTTTTCTCTCAATGAAGTTCGAAAAGTATAAATTTTGTTTGTTTCCTTAAATGTAAATTGATATTCAGAATTTGTACTCATTAAATTTCAAAGATTTTTATTTCATTTGAAGTAAATGTGTTACATAATTTCGTGACGCAATATAAAATTCAATAATTTAGTTGACAGGTTTGAAAATTTTCAGTTCGACTGCATCGGTACTAAATGGTGATTGTTATAATTCTAGTGTTCCAGAAAAAGTATGGCTCCGTTCAGTAATAACCCTTCGAAGGGACAAAGTCCACTCTAAAACCAAGTTATACTTATTCGAAAATCTACCGGAAGCCTGAAGTGCAAGTTCACGTACTCTCCGCTTTGGCGCTGATTGTTCTACCATTTCGAATTTCGGTATTCTTGACAGCTTAATCGTCAATGTCGTTAATTTTCGAAGATTTGAACGCAATTTCGAATTTTTATACTAAAATTTTCACACAATGTGGGGAAAATTTATAAAATACCGCACGAAAAAACCTGGCAAAAGAGTTACCCAGTGATTATGAAAAAATAATGAAGAAGAGAGGCTGATTGATACATTTTGACACTTGAGCTTTTCGAAATTCGAACAGGAAGTACTTAGACCACCATGCGTATGAAATCTGCACTTCATTGACCCACTTCCTCTTTATTTTACCGGTATATAATCCAAAATGGCGACGAAAAAACAGCTGAGTGCTCGAACTCAAAGCTTTTGATGCAAAAATACCATTTTAAACTAATAAAATATATTGAATATTTAATTTTATGAGTTTTTCTTTTAATATATTGTACAATCGTCCAAACCACTTCGCCCTTGACAATTTTATCCTAGAAAAAAGAACAACAAGTGTGACTCGACACATAAAATCAATCCAGTTGCTCATTAATATGTATATAGAACTACCAAAAATTGGCTATTATCACGGAAAAAAGGCAGTAAAAAGTGTGTTCAGCCGAAAAACCAAAAACTAAATTTACATTTCCCCTGATAAATTAATGGAAAAATTCTTTAATGCTTCATATCAAATTTCAAGAACTCTACTAACGTTATAAAAACCATTGCTCTGTTGATGTCAATTGCAGTGAGTGAGTGAAAATTGGGTTTTTCTTGTTGCTCATTTTCTGTGAAGAGTGGAAAGATATTTAAAAGTAAAAGTGCTGAGAAAATGATTCAGAAAAGTGTATTGGTCATCTCGATATGTCTCGTGGGAGTAATTGTGGCGGAGAATGAAGGAAATTCTGCGGTAGATGAATTTCCATCTACGCTCACCACAAATTACTCATCAGAGTTTGGACCATGGGGAATCGTTGTTGTTCCTCCACCAGGTATTATTAGAAGAACTAAGCCTTGGAAAATTTTCAATGCGTCAATTTCAAGTGCATCAAAGTGTATTTTCCTTTATTTGAGAGTTCTTTGTGATTCGTGGATGATATCTTTCCACAGAAGCCAGACTTAAATCACTGGAAAAGGCTCCACCAATCGTGGTTCCCAAGGATTCTGTACCCTTCCCAACCCTCTCCCCATCTGAATACAAGCGTCACTTGGAGGGTAAATTGAAAATTGAATAATATTATTTCTACCGATGCAAATGCAATATTACCAACAAATTGCTCCTGAATATTGAATCTATTGCAGTGCTCAAAAAATTTAACATGTACCGTGAACTTCAGGGTGAAAAGGATTCACACATTGCATCTGAAGGTCAGAAAAATATTCACGAAGCGCCACCGGAGGCGGAAGGTGCATCATATATCATTGACGTGGAAAAAGAATCAAGTTAATTGTAATGACATTTAGTTGGTTGATGGGAAAATCAGCTGAAAAATTGAATTATCTACCCATTTTTCCAATATCCCATTCTTCCCGGAAGCACAATTTCTCCTCATTAGCAGCAAAACTGCCAATTATATTCCCACATCGGTAATTTTATAATGTTATTATTATGGACTTTCATTTACCTCAAACACATGATTCCTGAATGAAGCAAAGATCACATCTTCAGTCGTTAAGCGGGTCATGAACTTAACACCAGCGAAGTGACACAGGCAGCAATTATCATCGACAACCATTCTGTATTTTGATCTGTGTAAGATTTAATCAGTAAAAATCTATTAATAAAGTATGAATTCTTGCAAAAGAGTCAGCGAAGGACAAATATTTCATTGATAATCAATAAAATTTTCAGTGAAACTGAAGATAATTTTATGGCTTTTATTGAGTTTACAACATTTACTTGTTTCGATGGTATTCTTTTACAAATTGTAATGCATTATCCGGCTAACACAAGATGTCAAAAATTAAAGATTTGTATTATTAAGTACTTAATAAGTACTTAATCTGCTAGCTGGGAATCATATTTCTACGGTTTCATAAGGTCATAATCTCAAGTAAGGGCCTTGACAGACATGAGGATTAGCCGAGAGACGGCTTAGCGTAATTATATTAGAAATAATGGTTAAAGTTCATTTCCATCATTTTCCACTAAGTCGTCTCTCGGCTTAAGTCGTAAGTGTGTCTAGGGCATAATGCTATTTTCGAATTGTATTCGAAAATCAACCGGAAGTTCAAATGGGAAGTTCACGTGTTCGCCACCTGAACGCTGGTAGTACTTTAATTCGAAATTTCGGTTGTTTTTTAAATTATTCACCTCAGATTACGGATTTATTTTAGTTATTATTAGTCTCCATCAATAAACGAAAGTCATAAGTAATAACAGGATGTACACAATGAAATTAAAAGTTCGAATTATCTGGTCAAATAGGCTCAAAGGGCTCAAATAAAAAGTATTCTAAAGCACTAATAGAGGTTATTCGACTGTTTAAGATTCTTTAGATAGATAGATTCATTTTGAAGGCAGCAAGTGGCGTTTTTGTATACGCCTTCAGCTCCTCTTCCGGCTCCAGCTTCAGCTTCAGCCGGTCTAACTGCCTCGTGCATCATGTCCCCGCAGACTCTCCCGCTGCATCTAGGCCTCCATTTGGGTCCCTTATGCATCCCCTTTTTCAGTTATCACTCACGGTTTTTTCTGTATTGAGCCAGCCAATCCTTCGGATAAATTCCGTTAGACAAGCCAGCTTCAATTTTGATAGATCATTCCAGTCCAGCACCACTTTTCCAAGTAGCACTCGTCTAGTGTTGTAAAGGCTGGGACAGTTACATACATAAAGTATGACCGTTTGTAAAGATGTTTGTTTAGACAGTGCAGTGTCCGGTGAGAAGGTTAGCATTTGGCATGAACAGTCTGGACACGCGATAGTTGCCTGTAGCCGCTCAGACCGCGTGGTGTTGTGCAACTAAGTCCTCTTTAATAAAGGTTTTCTTCATTTGAGAGGACACTCCCACAGCAGGCTCGGAACCGATGATTTCGGTCTTCGCTCCTACCACCGCGAGACGATCAGTCTCTTCATTACCCGCAATACCACAGTGCCAGGGCACCCAATGCAAACCGATCTCACAGGTAAGTGAGACCGCTGCTAACATTTTCCGACACTCTAGCACTAAAGGGGCGGTAGTTGTTTCTACACTAGATCCCGGCATTATGCACATTTTCGGGACCGAAAAAAACGCGCGAAATGGCATTATGCATCGAGAAAATTTGCATACCTACAGGGGCTTTCTTTTGAATAAATTGACCGTTGAACGAATTTCGCGCAGAGTAAAAGTCGGTAAAAGTAGTTCAAACAAAAAGATTCAATTGTTTCAACTAATTCAACAATATAAATGCATTAACAAACAGTACATGGCCAGAGTTCTTCAATAAATGGTTAGAATAATAAAAAAAATACCTTAAAAAAAAGAAATTAAAATTTTGTCTGAAAAAGTAGCAAAATGTTTTCAAATTTCCCGCGTCGCACCATAGTATGCATTCAGGCGTATTTCTAAAATGATTTCATAAATTGACCCCCGATGGTAGGCAAATTTGCATAATTGTGTGTGCATAATTCCGTCAGGTGCATAATCCCGAAGGACTTAATGCCGGGACTGAGTGTAATATGAAAAGTAAAGCAGCTCTGCTGTCAGAGAATATGTTTACTTTCCTGCTAGAAATGCCAGACTCAGTGAGGCTCTCAACCTCACTTAGGATTGCTGTGACCTCAGCCTATGGTATAGTATATCGGCCAAGCGGCACAGATCCACTATGTCCGAGTTCCGGACTGTGATACCCGGCCCCCGATGAGCCATCTACTCGTGAGCCGTCGGTAATGAGCGTCACTCTTTCAGGTTTTTTTTTAAAGATTCTTTTGAGGCAGTCTTTCCTCAAAGTGGAAATCATCCCTCTTTAGAAGGCCAGCGTGTCTTCTTACCAATGCATCCATGATACTACATTGCCCCATTGGGTGGCGCCCGACCTTCTACGTTCCTGCTATTATTATTATTAATCGTATCGAGAAACCTTATTTCTATTACAATGCAATCTTTACAACGTGCTCGTGTTGGAAAAATCTGCTGATCGTAGCTCACCCAGGAACGTTTTCCTCGCAATGTAAATGCTTCTTCCATGTTCCCGGAATTTTTGGACAGATGTGGTGCATTTTTATTTCGTTTTATCACAGTGAAAATATCTTTTTCTACACATTCAGATCTTTGAACCGGGCGGACTCGAACTCATAACACTGTGAGTCAGCCGGGGATCTATCCGCTTAAGAGCCAACGGTTTTGCCTATTGCACCACTGAGATCCCCTCAGTCTTAGCGCTGCCTTACCCACTTCAGCCTTTATATAAAGCCGAAGCGGATGCAAGCTTAATAAGACCACCAGGGCAATGGTAGGAGCTGTTCGGATTTATCCTGATACTGAAACTGCTGTAGCCCCAGAGCCGATTTGTTCTAAGAATCCTTAAGACCAAAAAGTCATAAAACCTCCAATAAAGGCCCCTCAAATTGGAAAGTTTTCTTGAAGGATACTTTCAAGCCAAAAATTCGAACCGAAGTTACACAGGCTCGTCAAGCAGTCAATCTGTCAATTTTAATTTTAGATATTTCTAGCGATTTTTGGGACATTTCACTAGGCCATAGTGACTTTTCGAATATTTGCTTTGTTAGTCTGCAGTATTACAACTATTTAGCATTAAAAGTTACTATAGGGCATTTTATTACTATTTTCTCTAACTTTGCTAATAAATAAGGTAAGAATGTGATTTTTTGAATAAATAGAAACACTTTAAAAATATTTAAAGTTTATTATTTTTGGAAATTTGAAGGTTATGTGCGGCATAACCTTAAATTATTAACTTCTTAACTAAATAAAACAATTATAGAGCCATTTGGCCAAATTCACAAAAAAACTATTTTGAAATGTGAGGTTATACTGAACATAACCTTCGAAAATCATTTAACATAACCTAAAACCGTTTCCTTATAGCTATTTGGACGAAGTGAGGCTCATTAATTCTATTTTACTCTTTTGTTTTTTTTATTATTTTTGTTATGTTTTAAAGTTTTAGGTTTTAGCTGTTTCAGCGATATCACGAATATCTGTAGTTCTTTTGCGGAAACCTGAACATTTACCCTTATTCTTTAACCTTTGAAAAATATTTCTTCGAGTTGAATTTATTCTTTGAGAATTTAATCTCATTTTTTTTTCTTCAAAAAAGGTAAAACATTTTTAATTAGCTAAGACACCAACCAAATACATGACATTTGTAGAGTAAATTAATAAATTTTTGGGATATAAAAGAACATTTTTATTCAATTACTCACCTGAAACATGCGCAACAAATAGACTTTTTGATGAGGCGATACGGTCCACTACAGCAATGCATGTAGCAAACCAGGGGCCATCCGTAGCTGGCAAGTGCAAATTGCATGTAATGCCGTGCATTCTTGAGTGTCATCCATGCAGGAGCTGTAGCGAAGATCCTCGCCAAATCAGTGGAATATCGTGGTCCGTCATCATTGAGCATTCTAATGCGTCGCATTTCACGTGTCTCGCGCTTCTGTCGTACGCGCAACAACACGCATCCGGCCATGAAGTCCGACGGTACAAGATCTGTACCTCGGAACAGGGCACTCAGCAAACTCGCCGCCTGGGCGAAAGCTTCATGGCCGAATTCGTCTTTGCGCAAACAGCAAAAAGCCCAACGAAAGCGCCTCATCCACAAACTGTACACTTTCCGATGAAA
The DNA here is from genome assembly GCF_024763615.1 of Phlebotomus papatasi. Lineage (NCBI taxonomy): Eukaryota > Metazoa > Arthropoda > Insecta > Diptera > Psychodidae > Phlebotomus > Phlebotomus papatasi. The sequence continues at coordinate 4,503,051 of NC_077223.1, read as the reverse complement.
TGCCGACTCAATGGGATTGTTGTCATTGTTATCTCGACCACGGCGGTACTTAGTTGAGCCAAGGGGATCAAACACAATGGCCATCCCGAAGATGATGAGAGCAAACAGAACCCAATTGAAGACAACCAGAGCTAAAAGGAGTTTGATGAGCAAATTGCACGTGATAGACTTTCCAAGCTCATAAAAAACCATTCATTAATATTCTCAACGAAGTACTACAAGAGTCATAAGAACTTCTGTGCTTACGCAATCTGTCTGTGCAAATAAACTTACAAAAACTATATTTTTTCTTAATTTCTATAAACAGCTTCTCACTGTCTTCAAATCTATTTTTAATATGAATAAGAGAATCAACTGAATGGGTTTTCTGAACGTTTTGTTGCAGATTTATTCCTTTGGAATGTCTTCTATTTAGATGTCGGGATTTAAAGAGCTATAAAATGTTCTAATCTTGAAATTTCGTTTCGAATATTCCAATTATTCAATTGCAAACGGCAGGTCAACAAACTATTTTTAAAAGTGGGGTTATGTTCAACGATGTGAACTTAACCTCACAGGAGCACGTTTCTAGTTGTTGCAACTTAATTTATTTAGTTTTATTAATTAGGATTGTTTACTGAATTTGAGATTTTTGCGACTTTTCGTTATAAAAACAAAATGTCTGGCGTTGAGCATGCTCTCGCAACAAATCGAACAAATCTCTACGATTTTCTAAAAACTGCAGGTAAATCACTTTAAATATTAGGACGAAATGCATTTCTTTTACAAAATAATAATTTTAAAATGGTTTGGACAAGGATTTGTATTCTATTTCCTAATTTGCCACATTTTTTTTAGGATTGCAGGTTATAAGTGACCTAACCTAATTTTCTGAACTCAAAATTCTGCAATCTCTGTTGATTTTGAAAATTTGACAACTAATTTGACATTTGAAAAACGGTAAAGTTGTACAGTAGACTCTCTCTCAAATGGGCATTTGGGGCGCACTGTCATCCGGTTTAGCGATAGAATTGAGCGTCAAAATCTTTGTAAATTCCACAAAAAGCGCTCAATTATAAAGAATCACGATAAAATAGGAAGAACTACGGCGAATTTGAGCAAATGAGCTTCATAATTACACGTGAAAATTGTCAATAGCATTTTTCGCCCGATTGAAAAAGAGCCGATTGAGCAAGAGTCTACGGTATATTGGTTTTCGAAGTTGGAATTAACCTCATTTAAAATTTAAGAGGTTAGAAAATTTTAGAACACTAGGTTTCCTCTCGTATAAAAAAAAGACCGATCACAATATTCGTCTAGATGACCGTTTTAAAAATATTTTTTTACAAAATAATGTTTGAAATTTTTAAGGTTAAAGTTATGATATCGCAAATGACAGTTAAAATTGACAACTCAGCCGACATTTAGCAATTCATACGAAATTAACCTCAGAAACCTCTTTTCTTCAAATTTTTGATTTTTATCCTTAATTATCGTTATTTTGTCCATAGTATTTTATATTACTCATAATTGTAAAACATGGTAAAACACATAACCCTACTTTAATGAATAAAGTACTATTATAATAAAGACCTAATCTCAGACTTTGACATCTAATCCGAGGGGGTTTGAAAAATCTTTAAAGAATAGACTATTTTGACGAAAACACTGCCGTCATAAATAAATATCAAAAAAATATTGAAGTAACATTCTGGAAATTCTCATTTTAATAATTACTTTTGAGGTTATATTGGTTTAGGGCAGTTTTGTAACAATAAAAATCTATATTTTTCCCGTAAACAAAGAAATTTGACACATCGTCGGTTGGATCAGCAACTGTATTAACTGCATTTGCTCTGTGTCAGTACTTGTTGTAATACGGGCTTTAGATCTAATGCCGGCTTCAGACTGGAGGTTTAGCCCAGTTTCCGAAGGTCTAAAAAATCTAAATAACAAGCAATTTTATTGATTCTTCAAAATCTAATGGATCTTTTGCCCTTCAAATTTAATCCTAAACAACAATTCTCTAAAAAATCATGCCTGATAAGGAATTAGAGGAGTTAAGCCAGATGGGTAAGCCTTAAGTCTTATGCCCATATAAGGCTTAGCTATATAGCTTAACTTATTTAATTTCTTATCAGTAAAGAATTTTTGGGAAATTTGGACTTAAGATTGGATTATTAAGGGCAAATGGTCAATTACATTCTGAAAAAAAAAACAATAACATTAGTTGCTATTCAGGATTTTGAGGCCTTATGCCGGCTTCAGATTGAAGGTTTAGCCCAGTTTCCGAAGGTCTCAAAAATCTAAATTACAAGCAATTTTATTTATTTATTAAAATCTAATAGATAATTTTTGCCCTTAATACACAATTCTAAACAACAATTTCCTAAAAAAAATCTTGCCTGATAAGGAATTAGAGGAGTTAAACCAAATGGCTAAGCCTTAGGTCTAAAACCCGCATTAGGGAACTAGGCTAAACCTCTAGTCTGAAGCCCGTATAAGCGACACGTAGCTGTTTAGCGTTTGCAATGAATGCAGACACAAAGCAAATGCAGTTAGCACAATTTCTGATCACAAGTGCTTAACCTCAAAAAGTGAGAAAAATTTATAAGATTAGTATTTTTGTGAGATTGAAGTGGTTAGAACAGTCGTTTTGATACATTTCTTTACTTTCTAATGTTTTGCAATGCCATGTTAAATCTAAAAATGCACTCTTTCCTTGAGATGATCTTTTCTGCAAGGTTAGATCGATACATAACCTCAAATTTTTGAATAACCAATATCCAAATGGAAAAATTGTTCGATGTTTTCAATGTGGAACAAAAATTGCAAATGTGATTTATGAAGCACACGGTTGTTTCATATTTAGTCTCTTTTTTTAAAGAAAATATTTATTATCCGTCCAAACAAATTAGTTAAATTCAAATTGAGTCTCTATTAACAGTTAAATATGATTTAAAAGAAAAAATATACAATGAATTTCAACCTCAGAAAGATATAAACAAATTTGCAAAATAGTCTTTTATATCTCTTAATCGAAAATTTCCAACTTTTTTCTATATAGAAAAAATATTCCGTATTTATTAGGTTATGTTCCGTATAACCTCAAATTGGGCAAATAAAATAGAATAAAATGAGAAAAACAAATATAAATTACAGGGGAAAATCCTTTTAATTCACCTGATATAACTTCTAAACTTTTTATTAATGTTTTTTGTAGAGAACGCGCAGAACTTGGGTAAAACCGGATCTTTTGACAAAATACACCGCGTCTCAAAATATGCAAACATGCTCTATCTGCGCGGGTCTTACTCATGAAGTTCTCTGTGTGAATGAACTTGATGTGGTAGTCGCTGTGACGTAAGAAAGTTGCTGACCCACTTTGTTTTTAATACAAAGTGACATCCACCGATTGCCTCACAAATTGCATTTGCAGTTTCCAATAAATCCAGATTTCTCGCCGAAATTAACAAAAAAAAAGAAATCGGATCTTCAACTCACCTTCAATGACGCTCCGTGAAAATTTCTGCGATGTTGCGCACTTGACCACATTGCAGAATGCCCAGACAGTTCCAAAGACATTCAGACTCATTTCCGGAATGATGAGGATGATTCTGGAGAACATCAATATTTTTTTTCAAATGTACCCTTAAGAATTAACAAAGTTTAACTTACTTGCAAACTAAAATTGGACCGACGTATCTCCTTAAGTAAGTTTCTGTGATGCTTCCTCGAGCACTCTGATTGGTTAAAGCGATCAGGAGCAATATGTTGAGTATAATAAGTACCATAGTCCCGGCCAAATAGATCTGGACACCCAGTCCATCTTCAACACAGCTTAATGTGTACTCCCAGTAATGTTCAAAGACAAATGCAATCAAGATTAACCTGTTGAAGTTCTCACATTAATACCCAAAGACTCAACAGGAAGCTCTTAAGTAAATATTAAACGCATGTATGTTCAATGAAGCTTAAAAATCTCAGAAATATCGAACTTGGCAGACTGAAAACTAGTTCTCAAGTCTCCCTGAATTTCTTGCGCAAGTCTTGCAAAATTATGAAAATTTTACAGTGGTAGAAATTCTTGTACTTAGTCCTACATCCAATTCTCAGAAACCGCTCAATTTCCCTCACATAAATTACAGTTAAGTAAAATAATTAAGTCACGTGTTTTTAACCTTCATAGCGAAAAGTCGATTTTTGCATTCACACGTAAATATATTCTATAATTTTTTAGAGAACATATTTAAAGAAATTTAACTCGAAATTTCCTGTAAAACAGCATTAAATTTTAAATTACGAGTATTGCCCTCGATTCTGAGACCAAGATCAAAATAAACTGTCAAAAATTCCTAAAATCAAATTTGATATTCTGACGCGCTGCAATTGTGGAACATACTGTGTCTCGGCTAAGAATCAATAAATCAAGATCATCCACACTTAACGAAACATCATTGTCAACATTTGATGGTTATATGGACCCGAGTAAGTCCGACAGCCTTACATAAAATAGAAGAAGAAGAAGAAAATTGATTATCTGAGGGATTTCTAAAATGAAAGTTAAATATAATCAGTGATGGAAAATCAGAGTGAGAAGAGAAGAGGTAGAAAAGGTGGAAAATCGGTCCTTAGAGCCCTATACCCACATTTCAAAATTCCAAATCGAACCGGAGAAGCCAGAAAGATAATACGTGGCCCCAACGACAATGGACCTATTGCTTCTGACTTCGAGACTATGTGGACAGAACTTAGAAATTTGCTCAATAAAACATGCCCCTCTCAGAAATCTGTTGACGTTTCGAAGAATTTTCAGACAACCAAACCCGCCATAAAATGTGGCTAGATGATGAGTACCAGAGCAATCTATCGGGATCACTAGAAGAAATGGTGTTCATTAAACAATTTGGAGACTAGAGCAATCTCTCTTCATGGTATAAAGAGTATTGTTGGAGATGATGATCTCAGTGCTAGGGGAGTGCCAGAAGATGTACAAAATATTCCAGAGTTAATGAGAATGGGGTTAAAATTCTTCTTAGGGGTTTTGCATCAAATGCTTTGATTTCCATGTTTCTGATTACCGATTTCAGTTGAGAACTGATTCTCGACACCACAAAAGGATCAGAAATGATCCGGAGTTGACGATTTTGGGGATCTCAGTGGCGTAATAGGCAAGACCGTTGGTTCTCGGGCGGATCGATCCCCGGCTTGACTCACAGTATTGTGAGTTCGAGTTCCGCCCGGTGTAAAGATCTTAATGTCTAGAAAATACATTTTCATTGTGATATAACGTAATAAAAATGCACCACCTCTGCCCAAAAATTTCGGGAACATGGAAGAAGCATACACACTGCGAGGAAAACACGAGCACGTTGTAAAGATTACATTGTAATAGAAATAAAGTGTCTCGATACGATTAATAATAATTAGAATCCTAATTATCCACCTGTTTTCCTGCTGTTGTTTGTAAAGGGATAGCTTATGCTGGAACCAAATGAAGAATAAATTTTCAATTTTTAATCAATTTAGCAGCAGAAGTATCGTCTCTTTACAAAAGTTTTTACTAAACTTCACTATCTTGATAATTCAAAGTAACCTCTGAGAGGTGCTTGGAATTATTTCAAGACAACAAGAAATTTGACGTTTGGGAATCTTGAAATATTGGTTTAAGAATTAGAAATCTTGAATTCCGCACGATTTGTGTCTAGGATTCCAAAATTTCAAGACATTTGACAGATTTGATATCTTGATCTTGATTTTTTGGTCTTAGGATAGAGGCCATTGCGTGCTAATATTTTGAGATGCCTAGCCGAGACACACACAAGATAGCGTAAAATAATCAAGAAAATGTATAATTTCCAGTCCAAAGACCTTTGCAACTATCAATATTTTATCAAGAACCACTTGTAGATCCAGAAAATCTATGAACACATTCGTTAGATAGTAGCATATTAAAATGATTTGTTTGGTGTTTGTCTTGGCTAACCATAATTTTGTTATAATAAATTATTTTACTTACAATTTTAAAAAGTACATGTTTTGTAAAAGGAAACATACTTTAATTGCCATAAATTTATTCTGTTATTTTAGGATTTAGATCCTTCTCAGTAATAAAGAATTCACCATGTTCTCTTATGACCTTTACACAATCAGAGAAATTCATGTCAATATTTGATATTTTTTCCTATACAATCGTTGACACTTTGCTTTAATATGGACATAAATTTCTCTAGTGTAGGGACCATTAATTTGGAATACACAGAACTTTCCAATATTCGTGTGACAACTGTCAAACTCACGAGAAGTCAAAAAAATCGCCTTTCATAAGTTTTTATTTTTATCTGTCATTGTCGGTCTCAATCTCTCGTAATATCGGACACTTCAGTGTAAGTCAAATTTTAACATAAAAAATCTTTCAAATTTAAACCAATAAAAAAGCGCCTAATGGTAAAATTTTGATGTATTTGTGGTTAGTTTGACATATTTCAATTCAAAAAAGACATAAGATTATTAAGAACCTCACTCAGTATATAACTCCACATCCAAAAATAATCTTTTTAAAAAAATATTATTTCCCTTGTCTTATTTGATACTGATAGTTGAAGGTATTGAGAGAATTTGAGGTTATAAATAACCTAACTTCGAAAAAACTGTCACTGCCTGACATGAATTTATTCCATTTGAATTTTGTCAAAATACAATCAAAGATTCTATTTAAATTGTTGCATTCGATTGAGCTTTGATTGTCTCAAAATCCGAATCTAATCTTATGGGTTTACATGATTTACATAGTAATCTGAAGATAGAACTAGATTTTGAGAGATAATTGGAGGTTATTAATTATCTTCTCATGACGAGAAATTTTGCAAATATTATGTTACATGAAAATGTCGCTTTCAATTCTTAAAAATCTACATTTTTTTTTTCAAATAAGTTTTATGTTTCAAAGCCCTATTACATTTTTGAGGTTAGAAAAAGGTAATTGTAAATTTAGAAATATTTTTTTAAACTGTAGATTAAGAGGTGTACTTTGTTAAATTCTGATATAAAGTGCAATGATTTACAAAAAAAAACTATCAAAGCAAAAAACTTAATTCAGGATTTATGAACGATCAAGTTTTATATTCACAATCTAACCTTACATTTTCTAATAAAAAATAGGGATGTGTGATATTTGTTAAGGATTCAGAGAACTTTATTGGAGAATAAAATTGAGATTTTTAAAAGAAAAATTTTAAGCTTGAAGATTTATCCCGGGTATAAGAGTTCTGCTACACAAAATATCCGTTTTTTAGGACAAAATTTAACATAACCTATAACTTTTCCCATTAACCGTTTTGATTATGTGTTTCGTTTCACGATTATTTTTCTAAGAATTGTATAAAATTTGGAAATATATAAAAATCAAACCCCAAACATTTTTTTTAACCTAAAAAAAGTTTAAAAGTATGGTTATTAATCTGAATTAACCTGGAGTTATGGAAAAACTATTTTTAAAGAAAAAATGCACATGCAATATATTTCAAGTGTCTGTGTCACTCTTAAAGATTACGGAAGCTTTTAAAAAAATAAACTCACTTTTACAACATAACCTCCTTGATAAATGAGAATTATATCTAGGCGCTTATAAGCAATGATTCAATATTCTTATAAGCTTGAGGAAATAATAACGAAAAAGCTAAGAATTTTTACCACTGCTTGCTTAGTATCTACCCTATTTTCATAAAGTGCATCAATTACTTACCAAACGACACGAAAGCAAATTTCAAAGAGCGCTGGAAAGACAAGGTCATCCGAGGCAGCCAACCACTTCCTGCCAAATAGTCTGAGTGCCGGCATTTCAGCAAGCTAAATACACAAAGAAAAACAAGCAAAATTTGAAAAATTCTATTTGACAAACGATCATTTTTTATTTGTTTTTTGGTGATCATGATCATGGTTAAATTGATGGTGATTTAGCACTTCTATCAACTCATCGAGATCAATCAACTCAATTTGAAATGAATTGAATTCTTGTGGAAATTTTCCGAGAGAGATCGATCTCATTTAAATAATTAGCATTGCTCAATTGATCAATGAAGCATAAAAGAGAGAGAAAAAAAACTACGTCAGACTGCATATGATCAGATTGTGAAATGGGTCAAGGTGAATGAGATGCACTCTTGAGACTCCAATGGCAAGAAATAACAAATGTGAAGAGAGTCTCTTTTCAGTGCACTTAATTAGTAGTTAATTGAGTTAAAGTTCTATTTTGACTTCGGAAAAAATATACCCAATGAAACTTTCGGTTAAAAGTTGTTTTTGAAAAGAGATGAAGATGGTAAGGGGTAGTTAATATGGTCGGAAGTGGTGTACAGATATTGTAGATGAAAAGACCGTAATGCTGGAGAAGTATCAAAAGGAATTTATGCTCTAAATACACTTAGGATTTAAGCCGGGAGACGGCTTAACGTAATTACGATCAAAATAATGATGAGATTACATATCCATCAGTTTCTAACTGATCTGTCTTTCTGCTTAAGCTGAGAAACAGCTGTGAATTTAGTGAGAAACTGATGGGAATTTAGTCAAATCAACATTTTGATTATAACTACGTTAAGCCGTGTCTTGGGTTAAGTCGTAAGTGCATCTAGGACATTATGAATAGGCTCCGTTCAGTAATAAACCTTTCGAAGAGACAAAGCCATTCCAAAGCCAGGCCAAACCTATTCAATAATCTACCGAAAGCCAAAAGTGCGAGTTCCCATATTCGCCGCTTTAGCGCTGATTGTTCTGTAATTTCAAATTTCGGTATTCTTGACACTTCAATCGTCAACAATGTCAATAACGGTATGTAAACGTATGCCGCAAAAAGTTGATTTTCCTGTAGTGTTGTAGAATTTCCAGATACACTCGACTCTTCGTTATCCGGCTGACTGGGGGACAAAATGACATTTAGGTTTTTTGAATGATCAACGGTTTTTCTATTTTGTGCAGTGTGAATTTATTTTCTGTCTGACAAAGAACAAGAGAATTTTCTTCATGGTGTGCTTATGCTTAATTTTTTATCATAATTATGTATTAAAAACTTCGATACGATAATAATACTTTAATTCACACTGGAGAAACTTCATGTTTAGTAAAAATAATTTCGAATACATCAACCGCCAGTGTTTGGCAGCTGTCACCCGGATAACGAAGTGCCGGATAACGAAGAGTTGAGTGTAGCACAACATTTCAATAACAGGTTCATTAAAATAAATGTCTTTTTCATGAAATTGCTCTTTTTTGTGTAACTCTGGTTTAACCTTTCGAACTTCCAGCCAGATTTTAAGTAAGTTCTCTCTGATATACCATCGAATCGATACAGAAAAACATCAACCGGACAGATCTCTCAAAACGGGAAGTTTATTACTGAACAAGAGGACTATTCCTATAATATTACCCCCTACACAGAAAAAAATATTTTGTAAAAATGTTTGTAAATGTTTGTGAATTCCTATGGCGGAGTTACAAAATGCTCGTGAATCGTATAACCCACAGACAAGTTCGTAAAAGTTTGTATTTTTTTCACAAACATTGGCCTCAATTCTGAGACCAAGATCAAGATCAAGAAAATTTCAAGATTTTGGTATTCTGAAATCAAAAAATCAAAATCAAAATGTCAAATCTGTCAAATGTTTTGAAATCTTGAAATCCAAGACACAAACCGTGTAGATATCAAGATTTGCAATTCTGGAACCAATATTTCAATTTTTCAAGACGTCAAATTTCTTGTTTTCTTGAAATAATTTCCAAGAACCTCTCGGAGATGCTTGGAATTTTCAAGATAGTAACAATTTGAAGAGTTTCATGTGGAAATCGTTTTTGATGAAGAATATTTCTACAAGAGGTGATACAAAAAGAGAATGACTATGAAAAATACTCTGTTTGTTCTAGTAATTTAATCGTAATGGTTCAGAGCGTTCTAGACACATTTTGAAGTACAACACCCTGAGAATACCTGCAAAAGAATCACATCTTTCATAAGCATTTTAGGGTTTATCACACGTCACAAGTTTTGTGTGCACTTCTTTTATTCCCGATAATATCCTGTCATATATTATTTAATACAACCTATAATTATTTTTTTGCTAATTTATGTGGCGAAATTTCAATAAATACGGCAAAGAAATGAAGATATTTGTCAGAATTTACGTTTCGTTAAGTTTGAAAAATCTTGAAATCGGTTCTTAGCTAAGACATTTCAAGTTCCATAAATACTTCGCGTCAGAATACGAATTCTTGATTTTGGAAATATTTGACAGCATTGAGGCCATTGTTCGTAACATAATAATTTGACGAACATTTTTTGTACTTTTGCAAATATTTGTTCGTAAATATTCGTAAACACACAAAAAATGTTCGTAAAATTTTGTCATTTGTTCGTAAATGTTCGTAAAATGTTCCACAGGAAAACAAACATTTACGAAGATATGACAAAATTTTAAGAACATTTTTTGTGTATTTACGAATATTTACGATCAAATGTTTGTAAAAGTACAGAAAATGCTCGTCAAGTGAAAAATAATCTGTTTTTCGGTCTTTTTGATCTACTAACCTCATAATTCAATTATATTGGTTATGTTAACTGGTTATTTACATCTGTTGACTGCTTTAATTGTTATCGCCGGTCAATAAAACAAATAAACAGGTTATTTATATCGATATCCTAAGTTACTTTAACTTTTTTTTTCTCGTAATAAAAAAACAATAGAAAATTACCTTGAATGGAAATTCAAGAACATTTGTATTTCTCTATCATTTTAGTATTTTGCTCTTTTTCATAATGTAACACTAAAATTTAATTTAGAGGATTTGTTTTCATGGACTCTACACATTTGGAGCAATTTTCGTAAAAAAAAATTTTTTTTTGAAAGAATTTACCGGCGGTGGCTGAAAGTGAAAACGTCAAAATTCTGTCAAAAATGTAATTTTTGACAAAAAATGCTCCCAGTGTGTAGATGCCTTTTGAGCAAATTTGATGAGTTACCAGATAAATAAATCAATGCGTAAATAATGAAATAAAGTAACGACTGGTGATTTTTTATCGTGAAACGTTTTTCCGTGTGTAATAGCTCTATTATACAACAAAAGCATTTGATACTGTCATTATTTATTCTAAAGAATACCTCAGGGAAGGTGTCAAAGTTTCCAAACTAATACAAAATAATTTTATTTTAATTTAATAAAAATTATAAAAATTCATTTTCTAGTATAAAAGGTTATTTGAAAATCCTTAATTGAGAAACTTCAATAAACAACTTTTAAAAACAATTTAGAATTAATTGAGGCTAATATCAACAATGCAAATAAGGGCTAATACTACTTGGCAACTTTAGAATACTTTTGCAGTGAAGAAACCTCCATCGAATTGACCACTTGACCTCATCAATATCACAATGATGTGCATTTGTTGAGGAGGCAGTATATAAAAAAAAAGTTATGAATAACTTAAGTGAAAATTCATATTATGTTACTCAATTGGCTGTTATGAATAATAGAGACTGTACGGGGCTTTTTTTCTCTCCTTCTCTGGTAATTCATAAGAATGTCCCCAGAAACACCTCATACCACAAGAACACTTTAATTGATTTTATTGTAGTTACAATTGAATTGGTAATGAGGCACATTTTCAAGTGATGGCGCGCGTGTAGTGTGAGAAAAGTCAGCATTTGAAGGAGAGTCAATTTAAATTTCTTTGGGGAAAACCACGAAAAACATCTCACAGCACGTGAGAGTGAGAGAAAAGGCATTAATCACTATATTTTCAATTTCATCATATGACATCAAAAGGTGCATTTATGCCTGAACTTTTTTTCCCTCTCCTAGGAAAATTGGAAAACACGCTCTACGACTGAGCGTCTTTTCGCACATTGCATTCCCATTGTGTGCATCACTTTGATTAGAAGATGCCATTCAGCCTAGTACATCATCAGGTGTTCATCCCAAATGAGGGGCTTTTTATTCTCAATACTAAAAGTCCTAAAGTACAAAAACTTGAATTTTCAATTTTAATGTAAGGTTATGTTGGTCATAACCTGAAAAACCGTTGAACTGTCTTTGTATCTTATGTGCTGGACACATCTTATGACTTAATATGAGAGACGGCTTAACGTAATTATAATCTAAATCTAAATAATGATTAGACTAAATTCACATCAGTTTCTTGCTAACTAAACGGTTAAGCTATTTCTAATCATAAGTCGTAAATGTGTCTAGAACATTATATTGACCGGTGGCAGCCAAAATCCCGAACGCAAAAAATCCCGAAAAGGCCAAAATCCCGAAAGCCAAAATCCCGAATGAGGAAAATGTATAGAATAATTTCCCAAAACACAGAAGATTTCTCTTTGCCTCCAGCAAGCGCAGGTGCAATCGTGGGAGTAGCTATGACACTTAAAAATTCGTGATTTTGACCGGGACCCTTGACCGGTGGTCCTAAAGCCCAAAATAGACACAGGGACCACCGGTTAGGGATCAGCATGAAAAATGAAGATTTACAAAGTTGAGTGAAGTTAGTACACTCAGAGATCAGCCCAAAATTTGGAAGATCAGGCAAAGCTTGTAAATCAGTGGTGAGCACGAACGGTTTGAAACGGTATAAACGTCAAAATAAGTTTGTCCAGGTAGCGTTTTGATCATTGACATACTATTTTCATTTGACGTTTGTTTGGTTTCTAACGGTTCTGGCTTACGTCTGTTCTAAATTTATGAAGTTTAGTAAAATTATGTCCATATTGAAGCAAATTCCGGACGCTTGTGTAGGAGAAACTCTTCAATATGGACATAAATTTCTCTAGTGTGTAAAGGCGTCTACACATTGGGAGCAATTTTCGTCAAAAATTGCGTTTTTGACAGAAATTTGACGTTTCCCCCTACAACGCTGCAGGGAATTTCCTTCAAAAAAGCAATTTTTGACAGAAATTGCTCCCAATGTGTAGAGGCCATAAAGGTCATAATGGATTATCTGTATGGACCCGAGTGAGTCCGAAAGTCAAACATAAAATAGAAGAAGAAGAAGAAGAACAAGGGGACAATGGTACACAATGACGCTAAATCTTAAAATCCAGTACAATTGAAGTATAGGGTAATTTGGAATCATGCCTATTTTGGAATTTTGAGATTTTCTCACTATTTCAGATGGTCAATGAGAAAAAGAAGACCACGAAGAAGTACAAGACTTTCCACTCTTGAGTTCTTCTTCGCTGTTTTTTTCCTTTCGCCATCTAAAACTCTTAGGAAATCTCAATGTTCCAAATTATACATGATTCCAAATTACCCCATCTTACCCTACTGAGAAGGGCAGAGGCAGAGTGCTCCTATCTGTATAAAAAAATCCATTGATAGTGCACTTAAGAAGTTTTTCAGCATTTTTTAATAGAAATTTACACGCTTAATCCCCGAAAACGTTAATCCCTGATTCTAAATCTTCAATGTATAGCTTGGGCTGATCTTTTGCCGCCGAGTTGAGTATTCTCGAGGATCAGCCTGTGTTTATTTTCGGCATAAGATTTGTCTGTATGGCTAAACTTCTCTAAAATCATAATTTGTAAATTTTACGGAAAAATTATGACCAGCATAAACCTCTACAGTCTGAGTCTGACTACTTTAAAGTTCATTTAAATCTGATTTCGGAAAATTCTAACTTTAAATTTCCATAAAGAAAAAGATAAAGATTTGGATGTAAATAGAATTTTGAAGAAGATTCTTAAGGCCTCTACACATTGGGAGCAAATTTTGTCAAAAACTGCATTTTTGACAGAATTCTGACATTTCCACCTACAGCTCTGCAGGCAATTTCTTTCAAAACAACAATTTTTGATGAAAATTGCTCCTAATGTGTAGAGGCCTTTAGGGTAAATGTCCTAATTCAAAACCATTTCCCAGACGCTTTAACTTCGACAGAAGATTCAACACATGAAGTTCATATTTTTTCTGAAGAGAATTACATAAATTTGCTCCTTGACTCTTCTTAGTTCTTCTGTGCGCAGGATTTGTTCTTATTCCTGGTCTTTTCTCCTTTCTAATCTAAAACAATAAGAAAATCTCTCCAAAAACAATCATATTTCCGGGGTTTCCTATTGAAGCATCTGTAGACACTTCAGAAAAACCCTTTTTGTTCATGAAATAGGTAATTATTTCATTTGAAAACTTCACGTACCGGTAACAATGAAGATTAGCACTTAATTTAACTAAAATTAGCCAGAATTACGACATAAATGTTAAACAAAAAGAATAAACAATAGTAACCTCATTGTGTTTTTCATTGGAATACATGGTCGATCGATGAAAAATTCGATGCAGAAAAGGTACACTTTCAATTTTTCTGAGAAATTAACAAATTAAGATTTGTTAATATGAATGTATTTTCGCTTAATTTGTAGCAAAATTAACTAAATAATGAAACTGTGGTATAAAAACTATATAAATATAATAATTTAGTACTGTATTTATCATGAAAACAATGACGTTTCCATTTGGAGTAGCGAAAAATTTCCATTTGGAGCAGGTTTTGAATTAGCTTAATTTACCCTAAAAATTTATGGATTAATTAACCTGGATCCTTTTCACAGAATTTCCAATCTTGTAAAAAAATTGTGAGGTTAAGAAAGTTTCAGAAATTATAAATCATGCAACTTATGTAATAAATTAAGGTAGTTTAGTTGTCTTGCAATTGAACAGACTGAAAATTTTTGAAGAAATCTATTATCAAAGTCTAAAAGCTTCTACACATTGGAAGCAATTTTCGTCAAAATTTTTTTCGTCAAAAATTTCTTAAGGGAGGCGTGGTCTAAAATTGGTGGTGATTAGTTTAATTAGCTACACAGTAAAAAAATTATGTGAGAAATAAGGTTGTGTTTGGGAAAAGTTGTGTAATGTCACAAGCATTTTGGTTGTAAATTGTAAAACTACTATCATATTTGTAGTACGATACCAACATAATGCTAGTAAAATTAAGTTTGTGTAATGAAATTTGTGTATGGCAAAAATTTGTGTGAGAACTGTCAAAATTTTATTGTTTACTATTGCAATTTTTCTAAGATTTTAGAAATTTTTCGCATTTCTAACCGTCTAATTGTTTTCTAGAAATATTTATTGGATTCTTAAAATGTGCCTCAATCGTGAAAAATTAAGAATAATTATATAATAACAAAAAACAGAGAAAACATCACGTAAATTGTAAAAATTGACGATGCAACTCTTGGCCATTTGCTTAAGAGAAGTAAGCGAGTTCGTGGCGCAACCGGAAAACGCGCGACCATAATTGCAAAGGTTCTGGGATCAAGTCCTCAGACCTGCTCTTCATATTTTTTTTCTTTTTTTTTGTTCTTTTTTCTCAATTTAATAGATAGAATTTTAACAAATCATACACATAAACCGAACAAAAATTCTGTAGAATCAAAATTATAGAAAAGAAACAGTTTTGTAAAATACACAAATTGAGAATACACAACAATACAATACACAAAAATCAATACACAAAATTGCCAATACACGAATCTCACAGCCATAATGCTCGTGCAAAAATTACCAACCATAATGGTTGTAAATTTTTTAACTGTGTAGTTCTTGGACATTGCATTTTTAAGTAAAAGAAAACATCCACTATTCCAAATAGCCTTTGGCTCGGAAGTGGTCCTTCTCTCAATTCTGTCTGGTCTATTCCCAGAGCAAATAACAATGATATTGTAACAAATAACATACAGTCTGCGAAGGGACATTTTCATCGTTTAGTCCTGTAGGCTGGAATCAACGCTAAGACGGCGATTGATACATGGGAAGGGGCGTAAAAAGACGAAATGTAATGAAAATTAATTGAATTGAATTGAAATAAAATTGAAATTGTCTAAAATTCGTGGGCGGGGTTTCCGTCTCCTCCTACTAAACGTTAAAATTCTTAAGGAGGCGTGGTCTAAAATTGTGTTTAGGCAGTGCTTAATCAGAATGTCATAAAACTTTTCGAAAACAGTAATGTATGCAAGTTTTTTTGTTAAATGATTAGCCCTTCATTTTTACCCACATTTCATCGTCAACTTCAATTTTACATTTGCATCATAAAAGCATTTATTCTTTTGACGTGGATGACTCTGTGTAAACTCGTCACCTCTCTTAGATAGATTTCAGCACATTTGTGCTGTGGATCATTCACATTATTGTCGGTTTAATTAAAAAAAAAACCAGAGGTGAATTGGTCAGCAGCCTCAAATGTAATACCATATTGTACAAGAGAAGTACTTATGAATTCACATCGTGAGTGGTGTTTAAGTGATATGTGAGTCCCAAAGAAAATAACGATTATTGTTTCACACGATAATCAAGTAAATTATCGATGAGACGCGATATACATTCAAATTAACTGCACAAATTTATTGCCAATCCAATGAATATTTATTGCAAATTGTACAATTAATGTGCCGATTGATTTCATTAAATCACCTTGATCTCCTGAGCCCCACACTGGTCACCAAGGGGCATTCCTTCCGATTCATCTTATTCTTGTCCAATCATCTAATTATATAGAAAAACCTAGATTCTCATTTTTCTCCACAGACACAACATTTTTTTACCTCTTTCATCACATTTAATTTTAGGATATTAATACTAAATATCTGTCATGCTATTTTTATAGAGATTGTTTGTTTAATAAATAAATTTCCATAACGAATCATAACAAATGTAACTTTTTTTTAAAAGAAAACTTTTTATGAGAAAAATAACTTTGTAAAAAGGAATTGAGATAAAAATTCCGCCAACACGTAATCTTTGAACTTCCACTTGTGATTTAAATTGCATTCCATTGAAGATCTCCCAGAAAACATTGGAAGAGATCATGAAGAAATTTCTTTGGAAATGCAATTTCTTTCACACCAAACGAACACGTTAAATTCCAAATGAACGATCATCGAACGACTCATTAAGTACATGAAAGTACCTAACGCACAACACAAAAAAATGTTTCATTGAATATTTTCTAACAAATGAAAAAAAAATCTCTTGTTAGTCTCTATTCTCTTTTTCTTTTTGGACAGAAAAAGTACCCAAAAAAAAACACCGGTGAAAAGTTCAGCAATAGTCTCTTGGTTTTCGAGATCTTGTCGGGAGAAAAGTGTCTGTATATTTGTGCGCCTGATTCACTCATATAACCAGCAACTTGGATGATCATCTGGCCACGGAAAACTTTCACTAAATTTCATAATGATGGAAGCGACAGCATCATACAGACAACCATGACTAACGCTTCCCGCCTTCATTTGCCCCTCATGCACGATCATTCAGCGCAAAATTCACGTGCGAGTCTGTCAAGATTGACTTAGTCCCTGGCCAAATCATCTCACATGAGCAGAGACTCTAGAAGTAGTGTCTAGTGATCGAATATTAAATATTAGCTTTCGAAATTCAAAATTGCCCTTTTCAAATTCCAAACACTCCCGTTTATAGCAGCATGAAGCGCCATCTAGAGGAAGTTTTGATAAAATCGAATACCATACGTCATCCAAGGTAGGCGTGAGTAAAAACCGTTTGAAGCCGAATAAACGTCAAAATACGTTTGTCCAGGTAGCGTTTTAACCATTAACGTACAATTTTCATTTGCCGTTTATTCGGTTTCAAACGGAAACTAGGGGGAAGGGAGCACCTTTGAATATGAGGCAGCTTTGAAATTGGGATCATCATCATCATTTTCAACCGCTTATCCCTATTGAGATCGCGGGCTCATGACATCAAGATTAATAGCCTACGCCTGTCGATCCTCCGCCACTTTAGCAAGATGCTCAGGTTCAATCCCAAGGCACTCCAAGGCAAGATCCTGAATTTTGTTCAGCCATCTTGTTCTAGGTTTGCCCCGAGGTGAAGGTCTTCTCACATTGGCTTGCATAGCTTTTCAGGGAAATCTTTCTTTTGAAATTAGGATTTTTCACCTATTTTTAAATAAAATTGAACCTTTATCATGATACAATTTAACCGCACTAACAAATTGAGAAGCTAAATTACTTTATGATATGGCTCAATTCCATTTAAACATAGGAGAAAAATCCCAATTTCAAAGGTATCCCACTTCCCTCTACTCGTACGAGAATAAAAGTTTCTCGAACTTACACAGTGCGTTTTTGTATCCTAAATTCGTAAAGCATTATAAATAATTTTATAAGGAATTTTATTAGAATTTATATGTTCATCATATACACGGTAAAAACTTTCGGCCACTGACCGAAATATTCGAATAAATTTACTTTAGAACAAATATTTTTGAAACAAATTGTATCTGAAGAAGACATTTTAATCCCAAATACATACAAATTTGTCCCAAATAGATAGAAATTTGTCCCAAAAATTTGGGTATACGTAGACGAGCTAATTTTAGAAAAAATATCTGTCAAATTTTTTACCGTGTAGACGGTTTTACCGTCTTTATTTGAACTACTTAAATTAATTAGTTTCGGAATTCGAAACATCTCTTAAAAATAAGATAAAACTAAGTTGATGTTCGAAAACTTGGACTGAATTTCGAATATTTATGATTTCGAACAAATTTTTACAATTGGAGAAAATTTGTTATAAACAGAGATATAAACAGAAATCAAAATGTCTTTTTTTATGGCGCTGGCACACTTTTTCATTTGAGTGAAATTCAATCGATTGAAATTTTACTTCTTACTCTTTCAAACTAAAATAAGATATATTTGTCGCTTTCTATCAAATGAAAATCTGAATTTCATTTTCAATTTCAATTTTCATTTGACAGAAAACACAGCTACATTTGATTTCAGTTTGAAAGATTAAGAGGTAAAATTTCAATCGATTGAATTTCACTCAATTGAAAAGGTGTGCCAGTGCCATTAGAATGCCATTTTCAATTGCAGAACTTATGACTATGGATTAAAAAAAATATACTATTTCATATAAATTCGAAACTTCGTAAATATAGACAACCACTTGATGTACTATCTTATAAAACATATAAACTTACTAAGACTTGGGCAAAAACATTCAACAATCTAAAGTTCACTTTTTATAAAAACGGTTTTTACCAGTTTTAACAAGATATTTCAATTTCGAAATTCGAAACCAATTAATTGAATTCCTAAACTACTTGAAGAAATTAATAGCTACTTGGCACACTCAGTGTTTGTGAAATACATAATTTTATTAAGACCTAACAAAACTATACAACAGTGTAATCATCAATTTTCGAAAAATATATTTTAACAAAGACATTTAGTTTTCGAAATTCCCGATCTATTTATAATTTCCATTTCCCTCCGATCAGATTGACAGCTGCCAAATACTGACGGTTGATTAGTTCAAATTTGTTTTGAGTGCGATAAGACACATTTATTGAGAATTATAGAAAAAAATTAGTCATTATGAGAAACTTGGGATCGTTTTAAGCATGGGCGCTTCCCCCCACATATTGTCATATAAAATGAAAAACTTGGAATTAGGTTAATGGTGGATACGATCGCTAGTCCGGTTAGCGATTAATGGCAGTTAAAAAAGGAAGAAGAAGAAAAATTGCGGAATTGCAGGACGAAGCTTTGCTGGGTTGAGTTCACAATTAGCATCTTCTTGTTCTTCTTGTTCTCTTCAATTTTTATTTCAAGGGCCGGACGTCACTTGACATCCATACAGCCCCACAATTTTCATCAAGTGACAGCTATTTGGCAAGCGCCATCTATTTATAAAATGAATACATCTATTTTCACAAAAATCACTAAACAATTTTGCCATTTAAAAAAATTGTTTAAAACATTTTATTAAAATTTTCGATCCAAACATGTTTTACTGTTCGAATTAGGAATTCTAAATTATTTTACATTGACTTTTCTAAATTGATTTAACAACTTGACAGTTTCCTGGCACGCCATCTCTTTGCAAGACAAATAATCTTCTTAGAACTTAAACAAAAATAATTCAATGAATCATCTGAATTAAGAATATTACAAGTATTTTCTAAAATCTTTTTCGGAAAAAATGTCACGAAGATGTTATGTTCTAAGTTATGACAAATAGTTACTGTTCTATTTCTGAATTTTAAGCTACTTGATGTGACCTCTTCTAAAACGTTAATATCCTTTCGACGCGCTATCCACTTGAAGAACAAGTACAGTTTATTGGACTTACTGGCGAATGACTTTACAAATTCGCAATATTCGTCATTTTTAAACTATTTCTTCAGGTAACTTCTTTCAAAATTCATGGCTTCGGCACACCGCGTCTCTTTTTTTCTCAAAAAAATTGCACAAGTCTGTCCCACTCTTTCGGTCGCAAAATTGGACTCAACTAAATTTAATTTGGCGTGATGTTCAAAAGAAGAAGAAGAGTGCAAAAGAGTAGGATAGACGTATGCAAAGCTTTTAAAAAAAGAAAGCACTCGTCTAGTTAACGAGAGGTCTCCAGTTCGATTCTGGGTGGAGGCCAGGAATTTTTCCTATCTCCACTGAGAAAAAACTGAATGATTTGAGTGTCATTTGCTCTGATTGACGATTTCTCTATACATAAATACAATTAACATTGAACTAAAGTTCGTAAAGTTCTCACAAAAAAGGAATGTGAAGTTTATACAATTTTCCTGATCTAAAAGGTGTTCTGGGGCCATTAGGAAATAGATTATCACTTTTTCTGGAAATAAACTATTAAAACAATTCTTTTTTTCTAAATTAAAATTCTCGAAAAAGTTAGAAATTTTCTGAAGTTGTTAAAATTTGCAAAAGTAATCCGCCCTTTGCTCTTACTAAACGAAAGATAGTATTTCGCTCAATATTATGCTAATTAAGCACATAAAGTTCTGCTCAAGGCATTGTACCATACTGTCCAAATTACTAATCAATTTGCAGAAAATATTAAGGGCAGAAGATTCATTTTGGTCATCCTCGAGACAGATAAAATTAAAGATCGACCTTTGCGAGGCGAACAACATTTTGAATTACCTCCAAGACATTATAATAAGACACCTTCGCAGATCTTCATGAGTTACATAATCAATAAACCTTAATATACCTCATAGTCAGAGTCAATGTGCATAAAATCAGCGAAAATACAATTAAAAAACTAAAATTATTTTTTGCGTCTCCAGATTTCTCAAATAATCTTTGAAAATCCATTTGCAACATCAATTAGCATTGAAATTTAAGTATTTGTTGATCATTAGTCCAAACAAAGAATATGAAGAGATATTTAATTCTAGTTTAACGCTCATGACTCTGCTCTTTATCAATAAGCCAAAAACAAGCAAAGCATCATCTAGCATTTTGTATAAACCATTTCTGTAAGCTATCCAAGTCACGCGGTTGAGCAGTAAAGAAAACGAAAAATTTGCTTATTAAGCATGGCGCATTGATTTAATTTAAATAAATTGATAATAACAATTTATTCTTCACAAAGCACAGACTATCGCTCTTTATAATCAAAAACAAATGCATTTCAGTAATAACAAACCGACAGAAGATCATTCAATTTATAAGTTATTGAACGATTTTTTTCCAGTTTCTTTATTTTTTCTTTTGTTTATTTCTTTTATTGTCTGGCTCATTTTCGCAGTTTTCAGTAAAATTTGTCAATTTGCATGCAATATTGCTTTGAAGAAAAAAGCCACGAGGCTAATTAGACAAAGTTAAATATTAATGGGTTCGTCTCATGGATAATCTGACGAAAAAGACATATTAAACTTATTAACTATAAAACTTTGACGCTAATTTGCTGAAACAAGTGACAAAATTAGCCGTAAAAGAGCTTCATCTATAAAAAAAGGTGACTTTTCAGTTGTCTAATAACCATCTTAAATATTACAGCTTATTCGAAGTTTTTTTACCATTGAATATCTATTTTTTCTAAACTCTTTTTATTTGGAGAATACTGTGAGGGTGTTTTCGATCACCAAAGGATCGTTATCGAAAGTCAAAGAAAAGACATACGCGTCTCGTTTCGTCCACATGGTGACTAAAATGCTTTCTATTCGAATTTCGAAATGTCTCGTCAAATATTCTTGTTCCTTTAATTTGTCTCATAATAGAGTCAACTGAATCAATTTTAAAACAACTTGTTATTGTAATATTAAACAAATTTTCTCGAACATTGTGCGAAAATTATATCTGAAAATTCGAAATTAAGTTTAAATTATTCGAACATCAACGACATTTTGTACAAATAGAATCCCATTTACTTTAAATCTAAGATACTATTGGAGAATAAAACTCCAGCTATGAATGGGAAGATTATAACGAATGAATTTCAAGTAATATTTTCCTCTGAATTACGAAAAATTATGGTTGTTTATTTAATCGTATAATCAATGCCTACTACCGGCTTAAAAACTGATAGATGTCAACTTCGGAACATCAAATAACCTTCCATTCAATTTATTTTTATTTTATAAATTTTCCGTAAATGTAGCTTTCTTGAAAAGTTCCGAATTCTAGTCTAAAGATATATCGAACCATCAATTTGTTTTTAACCGATTTTGTTCTGATGGAATTTATTAGTTTTGAAATCTACAGAAAATTTAAAACGATCATTTCTTTAATTTTTCGAAGCTCGTTAAATTTAAAAAAAAAACTCTAACGGTGTTATCACACTTGCACATTAAAATTTTAAAGTGATTCACATTAATTGTCGCTTGTGAGCGTGCAAATAAAATGTAATTTGTGTCTTTGAGTCACTTAATATTTGGGGTTTTTCTATTTATTGATAAGGAAGTGGACTTGGCCTGCAAAAATAAGTTTAAATTTACCTAAAGCATAAATATTTTTCACATTAAAAAATTAAAGAGAAAATCGCATTAATTTTTCGCATTAATGCTATAAATCAATTTATATCAAATTTTGCGGTCCAAGTCTACCTTTTTATCAACAAATCGATCAAATTTTGCATATAAAATGATTCAAACACACAAATTACACATTTGGACTCTTATCAGCGACAATTAATGTGAATCATATTAAAATTTTAATGTGCAAGTGTGATAACACAGTAACGGTGCTTTACAAATTAAAAATAAACGTGTTTTCTAACACGTTACTGTTAAATGCTTCTATTTTCTACTGCTTCTAAATGGTTTTAGAACACAACCAGTACTGGGAAAACAGTCGAGACAAGGACCAAATCCGAAATTCGATAATCAACTCTATTTATTAGTACAGAATAACACGATAATGTAATCGAGTTTAGAACTCGTAATGTTAACTCTTTTTAAATCTACAAATTGATTACTTTACTCATTCATTTATTTCAGCAGCTCAAAATCTTTGTCACGAGCTTATTTAGATCAGTCACGTACTAAAAGTACTTGTATAACTAGAGTATTATATTATTTCTTTTTTATCTCAATAGCTTCAAATTCGAAACAAAAAAAAAATAATTTAAAGTTTATAGAATAAAGAGAGAATGTACTCTCTCGGAATGGCGAAGTGATGAGTTTAAAATTGACAAAGGCACACCTCTTGAGAAGCCACGCCCATTTCTAAGCATTTCTTTCGCACATTATACTGTTTTTTTTTTTAATATTCAATATGTAAAAATTCCATGTTAGGTGTTCTTTAACAACTTTCAAAAGGGGCGTGGCTTACTTTTTAAGGCGTTTTTGTTTTTGTTGCTCGAACTCCTAGAACTCCACGGAGGGAGCAGTATATAGAATCTCTCGATTTTTTACACCCAAAATTTCTACCTTCCACCCCCCCCCCACCCCCCGGAGACCTTTTTCCACAACAAATCTTCAGGTTTATGACGATTTTTGAGAAATGTCCATGTTTTTTTTGGGATATATTTTAGAGCTTATCTAGGCTCTAGGCTTTTTAGCTTATCTAGGCTAAAAAAACTAAAAAGTCTGTACGGAGGGCATTTATCAACTGAATGTGGTCATGTTTTGGACTCGTAGGAAAGGTCTTGGAATTTCCAACGAAACTAAACCGGTTTCAATCGGTTTTGAATCGGTCATGAGCCGGTTAATAACCAATAACTAATTTTTATCTGAAATTCAAATAAATTACTCCTGAGGCGTTTTTTGGAAAATATTTCGAGTGATTTATGAACCGGTTTCAATCGGGTTTGAACCGGTAATGAACCGGTTCAAAACCGATAACTACTTTTTATCCGAAATTCAATAAAATTACTCCTGAGGCGTATTTTGGAAAATATTTTGAGTGATTTAAATCGGTTTTGAACCGGCAATGAACCGGTTCAAAAAACCGGTTTATTTTCAAAACCTATAACTATTTTTTATCCAGAAAAATTTTATCTGAAATTTAATTAAATTACTTCTGAGGCGTATTTTGGATAATATTTTGAGTGATTTATGAATCGGTTTCAATCGGGTTTGAACCGGTAATGAACCGGTACAAAATCGATAACTACTTTTTATTCGAAATTCAATTAAATTACTTCTGAGGCGTATTTTGGAAAATATTTTGAGTGATTTATGAATCGGTTTAAATCGGTCGAGAAAATGTAAACGGTAAATGATTCAAAAGTATTTTTGAGGTATAACATAAGTCATGAGTTCGAGCATTTAGCAAAGCCTGGAACACTTTGCCACTATGAAAATAGAATATTGCTACAATAAATAGGGGAAGGCTTTCAGACTTCGAAAACACTCTGGCTTCGAACACTTCATATTTTTCCATATTCCTTTAATGAATCTGACCTTAAGTGACTTGAATTGTGACTTAAGACTAGCTATTATGTTCATTAAAGGAAATATGGAGAAAATATGAAATGATCTAAGGCAAAGAATATACGAATCCTGCAAGGCATCTCCTAGTATACTTTTTTTTTAATTTCTGGACTTCATGCTCTTTATACCATCTGATTATTATTAAGTGTACACCTGATTATGAAAGATAAATTATTTTATCTTTCAGTCCAACTATTGGAATTGAAGCTGTTTTTGAAAGTTTCTATTCTCCTAAAATGTTTAAATTGATTGATGCGAAGATCAATAAAAAAACATTCATAACAAAAAACAAGTATCGCTGACCATTCAACTTCGTATAATTGTTTTGCGGCTAAATTGTTCGAGTCCCACAGACATTTTCCCTCCATAAATCAACTTCAGAGTCAATTTATGATAATTTTTTTGCATTGTCTTAAAATACCGGGCATTTCCCTCAACTAGACACAGACACACTTTAAGTCAATTTCGTGCATTCTTCGACAAAATGTACAATTTACAAAAAAGTGCACACCAAAGCGAAAAAGAAATTTCAATTGAAGTTAGAATAAAAGAAAAGTGAAGACCATACCAAGTCAAAAAATGTTTCAAAAAATTTTGCTGCTTTGGCACTTACTAAAAGGTATTGCTTTGAGAGTAGAAATTCATTTCGACAGTGAGATTGTCGATTTTTTTTTGCTTTCTTGGAAAAAATATATATCTTTATAGTGGCTGGAGAAGATCTTTTTTTTCTGTACCTCCTCCAGCATTAAAATCTTTTTTTAATTGAACTCCGAAAGAGCAATAGAGCAAATTGAACAGAGGCAACAGATGGTCGAACTTTACAAGCGAAAGTTGCAAGTTTCCTGTAGCAGGAAATGTTATGTACTGGGCATATAAATGTATTTTTCACTTATAAAAATAAATAAACTTCAATGAAATACATATACTAATACACAATTTATGTGGTACAAATTCAATTCAATGGAATGCAAATAAAAGTAGTGCACCAGTTGAGGTTTGAGCTTTGCCAATGATTTCTGTAGATTTTCTCGAGATACAATATTGCGAAATTGATAAAATAAAAGTTATCTAAATATTCATTACATCCTGAAATAATTTCAAAACTGTCTTTTAAGACTTGCACAATGATATGTCCCTTGAAAATACTCAGAAATCATTAGTAAAATTCAAATTTGAACAGATTCATACCCTTCTGGAAAAAGTTTTGTAAAATTAACAAGAAAAGTTTGTCAAAAATATGTTTTTCCATATAAAATATTAAGAAAGGGATGGCAAAGTGTTCCAGGCTTTGCAAAATGCTCAAACTCGTGACTTACATGCTATACCTAAAAAATACTTTCGCATCATTTACCGTTTCCTAGTTCAGATCCGATTTAAACCGATTTATAAATCACTCAAAAGATTCAACAAATTAGTTTAAAGATTAATAAAAATTATTTTCTGACAAAAATAATTTATCGGCTTATAACCGGTTCATTACCGGTTCACAATAGATTTTGATCCGATTTATAAATCACTCAAAATATTTCCCAAAATACACCCCAGGAGTAATTTAATTGAATTTCGAATAAAAATAAAATTAGTTATTGGTTATGAGCCGGTTCATAACCGATTCAAAACTGATTGAAACCGGTTCAGTTTTGTCGGAAATTCCAAGACCTTTCCAACGAGCTCAAACATGACTCCATTCGCTTTATAAATGTGCTCTCAAGAGCTTTTTTAACTTCTGACTTTGAAAAACCGTTATTAGGAATGATTCAATGGAACTTTCGTACGTGATCAAATGTCTGCCTATAGATAATCTATAAGATATATCCAAAAAACATGGTTTTGGAGGAAAACCAGCGATGTCCGGACGGACAGAAAGATAAACAGCGTGACGATATTTCTCAAAAATCGTCTGAAACGTCTAAGGACGAAATGTTCGCCTGGGTAATCTCTAAAACATATTCAAAAATGAAACAAATCGCGCGACGCGTTTTCGAGAATTCCCAAAAAAGAGCATGGTTTTGGAGGGGAAGGGGAAAAGCGAGAGGAAGATGAGGGGCATGTTAACGATCCTTGGGTCGATTAATGGGGTGGTCACCCGAAGGTCCTAAGTCACTATCTCTTACCGTTTGGCCTCTAGAGCTGACGATAGCCGGACGGACAGACGGACAAACACCGTGAGAGACGGAATATATACAGTGGCGGCCAAAATAATAGAATCACTTTGCAAAGCTTATATTTTTTTAACTTTTGTATTTTTTCTCAATTTGTTAATATGGTTAATATAATTTTGAAGCAGAAATCTTCAAATTATTAGAATCGTAAAATAAGGGTTGTTTTGGCCGCTAGAGGTCTCTCTTTTACATAGAATACGTCAATAGTGAAATTCAGTTCGGCCAAAAAAATTGAAACACTGTCATTTATGGTATCTAAATATGGCTTTATTTAAATTTATTCGATTTATAGACAACATTATTTAATTTAAATGAAAGTGGTCTTATCGTGTTGTTCAAACAAATTTCACTATTGATCTCCCGTCAAATCATTATTCTACCTGCAGATTTTACTCTGAGGTTTTTTGAATTTTAACGGTATATTCCAGTGTATTCAGAGAAAATCTGTAGATTTTTTTTAATAATAATAATAATAACTAGAATAATAATTACTTCACAGAAATATTGTTGATTTATGAAGAAACTGTAGAAGTTATAAAGAAAATTGTATGCTCTGCTTAACAAGCATTACCGAGTACACATTTTAGATAAGTAAAAAAACTGCGAGCAAAAATACTAATTTCTTAAAAATCGCCAATCGAATGATACAAAAACACGAAATTTTGGTCGACACTCTGTTTAAAGTTTTCACTTCACTTTTCTCTACTTGTAACACGGCGTCGCAGAATTCTTTATTATATAAACACCGTGATATCACAAAAAATAACTCTATTGAATTTTGCAAACTTTTCAGTGAAAAATTTTTCCATCTCTTCTGACACATCTTGTCTGGAAAGTCTGGAATGTAGAAAAAATCTACAGAAAATCGGCAGAATATCTACAGAAATTCGTCAGAGATTCGTCAGAAAATCCGCCGAAATATTCTGACGAATTTTGTCCCAAGCCCAAATAAAATTCGTAAGAATATCTACAGAATTATCTGCAGATATTCTGTAGAGGTGTAGATTTTCTCTACAGAAATCTTAAAGATATCTGCAGATATTATTTGACGGGTTTCTATATCAAAACTATTTCAACGAATAGGAATAAACAAAAATACTAAAGGTAAAATAGTGGTCTTTGCGGAGCTGATTCCTATATTTTGGCCGCCACTGTATACTGCTCTCTCCGTGGAGCTCGAGCAGTAAAAAAAATTGTCAAAGTGGTAAACAACATCCTTTTGACAATATTTTAACAAAATCCATTTGTCCGCTTTACGAAACTTCTTGTTTCAGAGTGTGCTGCAATTTTCATTCCATTGAATTAAATCTTGAAGCATATTTGAAAGAAGCTTTCTAAAGTTCGGAAATTAAAAAAAAATAATTAAAAAAAAATCCTTCCGGATTTAATAATTACCATAAAATATTGAAATTCAATACTATCTCTTCTATTTGCTTAATTACTAGCATAAGAATCTTTACTCAAATATTTACTTTTCTAACAATTGACTGATGATCTCTATCTCTAATACTCTGTTATTTAAAAGACAATCTATGACAGAATATCCGCACATCATTTTCTCTCATTAATTCATGCTATAATGTGTAAAAATTGCTATTGGAGAATTTAAGAATAAATAAATTAACCACTTGATGAGCATATTTTGCGTCAATTTTTTTTTCTGGGAATTCTATCAATGAAAAAAGTTTTCCTTGCGCCAAATTATCTCCAAAGATGCTATTAACAGTATAATTAGGTTTTTCCATAATTACATTTTAATACTTATGCGAAATATCAGTGTCTTCCCTATGATTATTCATATGGCGCTTATGGAAATATCAAATAATGCCGGTGATAAAAATCATGACGTAAGAGATTTAGATTTATTCATTGTTGTTCGAGTCACAGATGATCTAAGAAAAAAAATTATACTAAAGCGTAGCGAAGAATTAAGCTGTTCTAACAGGATTTTTTTTAATATATTGATGTGACTTCTTTTTCAAATGTTCATTTAAAAATAGAAAAATGATTAATGAAATTCGCACACTGAAATTCTTTTTTGTAAATAAAAAGAAAACACGCAGACAACACTGTAAACATTTTTAGTACATATCTGTTCTAAATTAATTTTCTAAAAGAAAAATTAGCTTTAATGTGAAATGTCGGAATAAAGAAGGGGAAAAGACGGAATAAAGTATTATGAGTAAGTCTCTTAGGTAAAATAAAAGAAAATTCACATTATTCGAAGGCATGAACGTTCGAAGGGAGAGTACTTTCTCCTATTTAAACAGTATTTTGAACTGCATTTAGGGATAACTGTAAATATTGAAGTGGACAATAATTTATTTAAAGTGGCATTAAGTGGGGCACTGGCACTAAGTTGTGCCATTACCCTATTAACTGGCAAACACAAAAAAGGCACTGAATGGGTCAAGTGATAGAGTACTCGCTCTATGATGCAAGTGTCCCGGGTTCGAATGTTCTTTAGGTCACCAGAAATTTTTCTGGCATTAAAGGTGTTCGCATTATGCTTCTCATGTTTCTAGCGTGCCGAAAAAACATTGGAGTTTATTCACTGAGAAAAAAGGGGGTGCGATTAACTTTTTTTCCTCGTAACTTTAACACTTTTTAGGTGTAAAAATACATCAACATTTTTTAATGTTAATTTTACACCTTTTTAAGTGTAAAATTAACATGAAAAAAGGATAACTTTAACCCATAATACACCTAAAAAGCATAATATTTATACCGATTTCGGATCAATATGATAAAATTAACATTTCCGGAATGTTATTTTAACTTTTTCGGATTTCTCTCACTCAGTCAGTGTAGGAAAACAGGGAAAAAATTACACTAAAACTGGTCGAATTTTTCAGAGCTAATGTCACCCCCCCCCCCCTGATTGAATGACTGCAGAATTATAATAAGTACGTGTAATTATGCCACGCCGACTTGGAACTCACGCGTAGATTTCTATGTTTCGAGCATAAAATGGGTTAAGTTAAAGAGATGTCGTTCTGTGACGCAAAGATCCCGAGTTCGAATCCCCTTTAAGACACCGGGATTTTCTACCATTAAAAATGTCCAAATTCTTTCTAATATCTGGAATATAAGAAAAATATGAAGTGTTCGAAGTTCGAAGCCACAGTTATGAGCAAAGTCCGATATCCTCCCACTACCATGGCTTTGTACGAAAAATGTATGAGAATGATCCGCCTAGTACGAAACCTACGTTCAATAAAAGGGGTGGCAAAACTAGATATTTAGCTAAGTGTGCACTCTGGAAGAGACAGTTTCATTTCCCTGTCATAATGTTAGTGGAAAAGTCAGTCCTTATGTGACACTTGTCATTCAAATCTTAGCGGCAACGCCTAAAATAATTCCGTTAGCTTGGTATTACAGTAGAGTCCCGCTATAGGCCATCGCTCTATAGTCCACAATTTATCGTCCGTTGATTCCAAAACACTGATTTTAAGTTAGGTTATGTTTTTTAGTACGCGACATGTAATTTTGTCATAATTATTTTAATATTTTTGGAAAACTTTATTGAGTAGTTGTGATAATTGTGATCCATAATGAAGAGAGCAAGAACAAGTATCACAATCGCAAAGAAAGTGGAAGCCGTCGAGCAATTTCAATACTAAAAGTTGTTGATAATTTAAAAAAATGATATGGACTACAGGGCTGTCTCTCTATATGCACACTTTCTATACCCAGCGAGCACCAAATGCTAAGCTTTTTCAAATCAGCTGAAAACATATATTTTTTCAGCTGAGCTCTGCTGACCTCGAAGTTACACTAGCGATCGCAGTGGCAATTAGTCAAAGTTATTCTTTTTCCCCAATCGAGTGAGAGACTTTAATGCACTTGGTTTTTGTCTTTGCTGAGTTGAGTAGAAGCTAAGGTTAACCTTTTCCATTATTACAATTTTATGATTCTTACAATAACCACATTTGACATTAAAAAATAAAGCAAAAAATTTAAAATTCACAAAAATTTTATAAAATCATATTTATAATATATTTTGAATAATATGTATTCTTAAACCTTTTCCGACCAATAAATTTAATTTTTTTTGTCTAATTTTATCAAAAAATATTGTGAATTCATTTATAAAAAAAAATACTACACCTAAATTAAAATTGCATTGCCAAGAATTCTTGTCCGCTGTGATTTTAGAAAATTAATAACCCAAGAAATTCTTGGGAATTCTCAAGATATTTTGATATTTAATGAATTCTAAATTCGAGAAATATTGAAAAAACTTCGGAACCTCATGAAAATACCACGAAGATCAAGAACATATAGAATTTAGAGCCTCTATAATTTTTATTTAATGGTATACACAGTCTACTCAAAATTATTTGAAATGATTTCCAACAAATTAGCATATTTTCCTGACTTTAAAGGTATTTAAAAACTATCTTCTAAAAAATATAAATGCATATCATTTTAATTTAAAAAATGATTCATCAAATTGAATAAATTTTTCATTTAAAAAAGAATACGTACAGTGTTAAAAAAACGATAATTGTTGGTTTTTTATTTTACCACGATAATAAAAGTAGTTTTTTGCGTAAAAATGCGCTTTAGAAAATTTATAATCGAAAATTTATAAATAGAAAAGTGCAGCATATACATTATGCATATGCATCGTGCACGGATCATATATTTATTTCACTTGTAAAATATAAAACATTCATTCATTCATTTTCAACCGCTTATCCCTATTGGGGTCGCGGGCCCATGACATCCAATCTAGCAGCCCACGCCTGTCGGTCCTCCGCCACTTCAGGAAGATGTTCGGGTTCGATCCCGAGGCGTTCCAAGGCAAGATTCTGAATTTGATTCAGCCACCTTGTCCTAGGTCTGCCCCGAGGCCGAGGTCTCCTCACAATGGCTTGCATAGCTTTTCTGGGGAATCTTTCTTCATTCATGCGTTGAACATGTCCATACCATCGAAGTTGTGATCTCTCAACCCGAAGAAGCAGCTCCTCGACTCTTAGTTCCTCACGAACGGCCACATTCCTCACTCGATCTCTACGAGTGATTCCCTTTACCGCTCGAAGGTACCTCATCTCGGCAGCTTGTACTCGCGATCTTACCCTTTCGGTCATTACCCAAATCTCATGACCATAGGTGAGAATAGGAATGAACACAGCTTTGAAAACCGATAATTTAGCCGATCGACTAAGCTCGACCTTCCTCAGCACGCTTCTGCCAAGCTCCCTCATTACTGCAGAAGCCTGACCAATTCGCGACGAGAGTTCTGCCTCCATCCTACCATCACTCGTGAATAACACCCCGAGATACTTGAACTTCTCCACCTGTGTCAATGAGTCTCCACTGACATGTAGAGTGCATTTCACAGATTGTCGGGAAATCACCATTACCTCCGACTTTTTGTCGTTCACCTTCATACCTGTTTCGGCACAAACATTTACAAATCGGTCAAGTGTGCGCTGAAGCTCTTCTTCGGAAGATCCAAAAAGAACCAAATCATCTGCATAGAGGAGATGGCTCACCCTGAAATCCCCAATACGAATCGCATTCCGCCCCCGACTGCGTTCCATAATCTTGTCCATGTATATTATGAACAACAATGGTGATAGAACACACCCTTGACGCAGTCCAACACTCACTTGAAAACCTTCCGATTTGGATCCGTTTACACGAACACAGCTACTACAGTCTCTGTACAATGACTGAATGGCTCCTACCAATTCTTCATCCAGTCCGTACTCGTGCAGTACATCCCAAAGTTGTTCTCTCGGTACTCGGTCATATGCTTTTTCCAAATCTATGAAACAAGCATAGAGTGGAATTGCATACTCCCAAGCCTTTTCGACAATCATCCTCAGGGTAAAAAGCTGATCCGTGGTGCTTCTACCAGGTCTGAAACCGCATTGTTCCTCACCCAGTCTGGGTTCGACTATTTCTCGACATCTTCTCTCAAGGATTTTGGCATACACTTTGCCGGGCAAACTCAGAAGGGAAATTCCCCTATAATTGGAGCAATCTTTCTTGTTTCCCTTCTTGAATATGGGTACAATGACCCCAACTTGCCAGTCCTTTGGTGCTCTCCCACTTTGCCAAGCCACCTTAAAGACACGCGTGAGCCAATTGACACCCGCTATACCCATGAGTTTTAGCATTTCGGGACGTATTTCGTCAATTCCTGCAGCTTTTCCATCCTTCAATTTACTAATCGCATACAGGACTTCACTCTCTGAAGGACTACTTTCCTCCCTGCCTTTACTCCTGGGTACGTCATCATCAGTGCCTTGCTGAGGATTGAGCAATTCTGAGAAGTACTCTTTCCAGCGATTTAAAACCTCTTCCTCTTTGGTCATATAAAACATTTTATAACATAAAAAAATATATATTTTCCGCATTTACCGCAACAAACAAAAACGCTTTTATGTAAATTTTTCAACTTAAATTGTGATAAAACAATTATATTTTATTTTGTAGTATCCATAGAAATTTTTTTGTAGTATTTTTAAAAGGCATTATTGAACTCATTAACTCTTTCTGGACCGCAGCATATACTGTAAGCCAATTTCACTTTTTTTTTTAAATCAAAAATATCTTTGCTCAGAAATTAATTGAGGTCCTACAAAAAAAAATTACATTTAGACATCCTTATAGTTTGTATTCATTCACAAGAATAGGATTTTTATCAGTTCTGAATAATTAAAAAAAACATTGTTTTCCACAAAGTATTCATATGCTGCTTTGTGTACTCAGAGTCCCAAAAGAGGCGAAAGAGTTTAGTGGGGGAGTCACAACTTTTAAATGGATTTTTTTTAAATGCATCTGCAACTTTATTTACCATAAAAAAGTTAAAAAATCCTGTTTCAGGATCAATTACAATAGTTGTGACCGACTGTGAGCATAATACATCAATGGCTGTTCCAGGAAAGATGCCAATATTTAATTGCGAAAATTGAGGAAAATATGCTTTTTGCAAAAGAAAGAACATATTTTTCATAAATAATGAATAATTTTATAACCCCCGACTGAATATTTGCTCAGAAAAAAATTTTTTTTTTCTCGGGAAAATAATGACGCAATTCACTAAAAAATGCAACATTTTTGGTCGGGAGTATGTTTAATACTCTTATTTGACCATTCTCTATAGGTAGCATACCGCAGCATAATTCCTATAATAATATAAGTAATAAAAATCGTAATTATAATATCCCCCAAGTTGATAAATAATTTCAGGGGAAATTCCAAGTCCATTTTGACATTTTGAGAGAAAAAGAAAAAAAATGAAAGAGAAAATTTGCTGCTAAATCCTTCCTGGCGCCATCTACCGGCAGTATTTAGTTCTGCCATCATCCACTGCGAGCGCTAAACAGTGCCATTTTTATGTATTTGCTTAGCACTTTTTGTTCGAGAGCTGCTGATTGGCCAGCAGACCGATTCAGCAAAAAAATGCTGAAAATCCTATTTTATTCTGCTAACTGTGCTCGCTGGGTATGCACAGCTTTTGTGTCGGTTGCATTCAAAATCAATTTGTTTACATTTTGACAAAGTAATAAAGACAATTATTTTCTTGGTAACTAATTTTTCTTGTTTTTAATTTTCTTAATTTTATTTTTTCTCTCTCATATTATATTTAAAGTAACAAGGAAAATTCTAGAACAATAAAAAATGATAATTTATTAAAAGAAAGAAAAAAACCGTTGGGAATTTCAAAAAAAGTTGTGCATATTCAGAGAGAGAACTGTCAAAAAAGTACCCAAACTGTGCATATAGCGAGACAGCACTGTATGTGCGACCCAAGTGTCAAATCTGGAACCAAATATGGACTATAGCGAGACTCTACTGTAATTAGAGTCTTATAGCTGAGTTCCCGTACCCTGTGTCAGATGTGACATGCCGGAGTCATAGTGGCTCCAGCATACCTCCAGGAAAATTTCATGGAGTCGAAATTCGCACCCCTTTCTTTCTCAAATCTATTGCATATATTTATCTCACTATTTTGCACTCTTCTTCTTCTTTTAAGCATCATAACAAATTAAATTTAGCTGAACCGAATTTGGAGTGCGAAAGAATGAGATAAACATATTCAAAACGTTTGAGAAAGAAAGGATTGTGAATTAAGATCGAAAGGTGTGCCAGAGCTATAATGTCTCTGGCGCACCTTTTGGGTCAGGAAAATTTCAAGCAATCAAGATATTCAATGGTAAAAAACTTCGAACTAGCTTGAGGTGGCTATTAGACAACTGAAAAGTCACCTTTTTTCATAAATGAAGCTCTGTTACGGCTAATTTTGTCACTTGTTTCAGGAAATTAGCGTCAAAGTTCTATAGATAAAAAATTTAATATGTCTTTTTCATCAGATATCTATGAGACCAGGAGCCCATCAAGCCTAACAAAAAGTGAAGCTATTTTTCACTTTCCCTTGTAAAAATTTTGCAGATATTGTACCCCGACTTAAACAAATTTGCTCGTAGTCCTTGTATTATTTCGGCGAACATTATGAAATATGTATTATTAGATAGCTTTTTGTGCACGATTTCGAAATATATCAGAATGATAAGTCAATTCTTTTTAGGAAAAAACTTGCCAAAAGTCTTCAGTGCCTCTATGCAAAAACGTATGGAAAAATGAAATGTCGAAAGGCCCCTGGGTTCACATCTGCTTCTTTCTCAAATGATATGCATATATCCATTTCACTCTTTCGGGCTCTTCTTCTTCTTTTGAACATCACACTAAATTAAATATACAGTAGACTCTCTCAAATTCGGGCATTTTAGACCGAAATGTCAACCGAATTAGAGAGAAATTCGGGTGACAAGTTTTTTGGAATGCAACGACTTTTTGTTCATTTGCATACTCATATTGAGTTTACATGCTCATTGCTATTATAAATTGCATGAAAACCACTTAATAATGCAAAATCACATCAAAACTAAAATAAATCATGACAAATTTGAGCATATTTGCTTCATTTGATAATCATAATCGAACTTGAAAAATGTCAACAAACTATTTTCGAATTTAACTGCCGCCCGAATTAAAAAGTAGCCCGATCTTAAAAGAGTCGAATTAGCGAGAGTCTACTGTAATCCCAAAATATGAACATTCTATCTCAAGTATTTCTGGTACATTGACTGAATGGGTTAAGTAAGGTACTCAAATTTTGATTGCTTGAAATTTTACCAATCTAAAAAGTGTTACTGGAAGCATTGCAATAAACTTTTCATCTAAAACCCTTTTTATAGACATTGGAGGTACATGAAGAAAAGCTTGAATATTTTTTTTTAATTACTCAAAGTTGTGGTCATAGTACCTTGAATTTGATGTATTAGATATTGTGAGAATATTCTTTGTTGACAGAGTATTTTCCATTGAAAACCAGAAGTAACTTTCTCATATACTAAATACGCTAGATTATATATTTGTTTAGGAAAAAGGGATGAAAATAAGACAATAACAGTATTAATTGAATTGAATTTGTTGTAAACTACTCCAGTTTCTATTTAAATTAAAATTGAGATGGATATTTGTTGGCTATCTTTTGTTGAGCTATGAGATAATGTAAGCAGAGAAAAGCATCAGAGTGTATTGCTGAGGGAAAATGTTTGAATTTTCCGTTTGGTAGAATGGGTAGGAAAAGAAGCTTCAATACAGATGAAAATTTTTGTTATATTCTTTTGAGTGGGGAATGCAAAAGTACCATGGTTAAATGTTAGTAAATAAACACATACAGGTACATTGGAAAAATGTATATGGGTTGGATCTATTGCAAAATTTCACAAAAAGAAGAAAACCATTGCAAGTTTTGCGCTTTAATGCACACCTGAGTTATGCACCTCGGTACGTTTTAATCTCTGTAGTTCTCCATCTCTCTCTCTCACGCAGCGCTTTTTTTTATTCACTGCTGGTTGTTTTTAGAAAATCGTGCAAAAAAAATACGTGTTAATTTAGCACAGAGAACAATTGTTCCAACGTTCTGGACAACACACAAGAACTTTGGGTAAGAAGAGAAAACACCAAATGGAGGCGTCTCTTTTTCTAAAAATCAACAGTCAAATATTGAAATTTGGAAATGAGTTGCCAAGAAGTAAAATAAACATCTTCACCATTCACAAAACTTTTTTTTCACAAAAATATCGCTTAAACTACTTCTTTTTTTTTAAATGCTCAATTTAGCAAAAATTATTGAGAAGATTTATCAATAATGAAGAAAAATCACACCGCAAAAACTAGTAACTTCAACTCCACCTGAGATTGCCTCACTTTTGCAAGAAAGACCTGTCTCGGAGATGGTTAAGCCAACTTCATCAACTGAATTGTCTTTCACAACTGAGAAAACTAAACAACTACCCAAATGGACTGTCCGTTACGAGCACGTACTCACATGAACTGGTTCTCTCTCTCTCCATCTCTCACAATCCCCCCCCCATACCTCCTGACCCCCGGATTAGGTCCCCAAACACTCTCTGAGTTCTCTGGCCCCTCTTCTGCCCACTCACGCGACTCTCTCCCGAAGCCCTAGTGATGGGTTATACCTGTATACACCTTTCCAACACAACCTCATCCTCTCATTCTTCTTGTTTTCTCTCCCCAACACCCATCAACAAACTGCAACATATCCCCCACCCGCAATCGGATGCACAGCGCCCCTTTGATGGATCCGCAAGAGGGGAAGTACATTGATGTTACTCTGTGAGAATCAAGCCTCAATGTTTGATGGCAAAAAAAATTAAATAGGAAAAAATCAACGTGTGATCCGTGTAAAAAGTCTCATTGATAGACCTAGACAAGCCTATCTTAGTTGAGATTTGAAGTGTATCAAAACCGTTTCAATGTGCTCAAACTCGATAACTTAAATCTTATGTACTAAAGAGAAAAATGAACATGTTCTTTTTAGCACTTTACTGTTCTCATGTGCTACTACATCAGAGGTGTGCAAGAACCGTTTGAAACCGAATAAACGTCAAAATAAGTTTGTTCAGGTAGCGTTTTGATCATTGACGTATAAGTTTCATTTGACGTCTGTTCGGTTTCAAACGGTTGTTGCACACCTCTGTACTACATAATTGACATTTCTCTATATTGGTTTCTGTCATGACTATTTGGTAGTTGGAAAAACGGCGAAGACTAGGAAAAATAGTCGAGACAGGAACCAATACGAAAAGTCGATAATGCAGGAGTACCTTAGAACAGTAATGTACTAAAAACATGTTCAGTTTTCGTTGGAATAACCTCAAGGTTGGTTCCGTCGCACGTAGGAGTGACCGGAAATGATATGGCGGATGCAGCAGTAAGACAGAGGATATGCGCATTGATGGTCCAAGAGAAAATGTCGAAAACGGAGGATTGGTTCGGTATGGGTGAACTCGGCAAATACTACTATTCAGTTTCGCCAAATTGTAGTGTACAATCTTGGTTTAAGGGAATGGGAAATTTGAACAGGAAAACTATTATTACCGTGGTGCCACATATAAGATTAATACTAATGACCATGTCACATACTCCCTCCGTTCCGAAATAAATCGTACGTTTGGGAAAAATTGGGATTAAGGGAAAGTTTGTTGGTAAATGTTTTGTGTATCAACAATTATTTCTTGTAAAGAACTATTGTTAATGTTCAGCACTAAAAATGGGGTACAGTCTTCATGGTAAGTTGAGGAACGAATGTCTTAAAAATGTCTTATTTTTGGCGTTTTATTTTCAATCTAAAATAGGTGCAGAATGGTGAGAGATGCAGACTTGGGACCTTCGAGGGACTCCCCCCATAAGTTGACCCTGGGACCATTAATATGTCCTTTATTTTGCCCCCAACCCTCCCCTTCCCCTCCAAAATCATGTTTTTTTTTGGATTGCTCGAAAACACGTCGTGCGATTTTTTTTTCAATTCTGGATATGTTTTAGAGAAACGTATAAATGGTTCCAGGGTCAACTTATGGGGGGCCGCTGAAGGTCCCAAGTCCCTATCTCTCACCATTTTGCATCCAGATATTCGAACACATAAAAAAGGATGTTCTTTTTATTGCTCATTCTGCAAAATTTGAGATATAAAAAAATGTCATATCGGTAATAACTGTTGAGTTCTACTTGTGCATACTAAAAATTTAGAACAAACTCTAGCCTGTAATGTTAATCACAGTCCATCTTGTAGTAATTAACTATTCAACATATCGATTCCTCAACTTACCATCGTGATAGGATCCCCATATTATCCCTGAACATGGAGGATAGTTCATACACAAGATATTTGCAAATAACAAAAACATTCTCTGAAACCATTTCTTAATCCCTAATTTTTCGCCAAACGTACGACTTATTTCGGAACGGAGGGAGTATAAGATTAATATTAAGATTAATACTTTCTGAACTACGAGAATGGCAAAAAAAAATATAGCAAGTGTTTTATTATGCCTCTCTCTCGCGTTTTGCTCGAAAACTGATCGAATTACAGTTGCCACGTATGGAGAATTGCTCGAATTGCCTGTAATACGATTCAGAAAGCAATTAATACGATTCAGAAAGCAATTAACTCTTTCGTCTCTTTTGGGACTCTGAGTACCCAAAGCAGCATATGAATATTCAGTGAAAAACAATGTTTTTTAAAACTGATAAAAATCCTACTCTTGTGGATGATTACTAACTATAAGGATGTCCAAATATAAGATATTTTTTGTAGGACCTCAATTAATTCCTGAGCTTAGATATTTTTGATTAAAAAATGGCGAATTTGGCTTGCAGCATATGCTGCGGTCCGGAAAGGGTTAAATCGAACAGTAATATCTTACTCATCGTATTACTTCACTAGAGTGTACTCTTTCTAACACACGTGATTTTCCATTTGAAATTTTGCAAACTATACACCTGTCTTTCCGTCTTTTTTTACTCTAAGTACTTGTACTCTTACTGTAATGTATTGTGACACTACAGTAAGAGTAAGAAAATAGACGGAAAGAGAGGTATATAGTGTGTAAAATTTCAAATGAAAAAACGTGTGTTAGAAAGAGTGCACTCTAGTGGAGTAATAATTAATTGTTTTCTGAATCGTATTACAGGCAATTCGAACAATTTTCCAAGCGTGCCAACTGTGATTCGATCAGTTTTCGAGCGAAACGCGAGAGATGGGCAATTCCCGCAGTTCAGAGAGTATTAATCTTAATATTAATCTTATATGTGACATTGTTATCATTATAAGCAGACTTATTTCAAACCACAACGGTCTAAGAGCTAACTTAAACAGGATACGGTCTGTGAACCAAGGTTTCTGCCGTTTACTTGGGGAGACCGGTTGTGAAGTCGGTCGGGAGCCGCAATCTGAGATTTGATGATGGAATAAACATATTATTATTATTATTATTATTATTATATCCATAACCGAATATTCACTGTCACTGATCCAAATACCCACCGAGAAGGGCTGCTGTGATATAGCAGCGGCACTGGGTGTATACAGAGCTATAATATAGAGCGGTTACCCGTAACGGGCGATACGGTAGAATAGGAATGGGCTATTTTCAGCATTTACCACCAAACCTACCAAGACCGATCAAATAGGCCAGTTTATAAACTCTTTAAAATTAACACATATTTAAACGGTACAATGTCACTATCAAACTTTATGAATTTCTTAAAATATGAATGAATGTTATTACTGAATTAATAATCTCACCTGCAGTAAGTTGATCTAAGCGTACGACTAGTTCTTTTGTGTTAAGAATACACAAGAACGCACCTGATGTTGTTTCAGTTGGAATTTTTCAAAAATTTGTACAAGAATTACAATAGCTGTGATTATGAAAAAAAATGCAGAGTATGCAAAAAACCGATTTCAATGAATTTGCTTTTCAAGTACAGCGCAGCATAGAGCATATGCTTTAAAAGCACATGCAACATTATTAAGATGTCCTTTTACCGTGATATCATTCATACGTAGAGCCTTTTTAATAATCTTCACAGATTTCAAATGCATCAATTTATCGGGAAAAATCCTTGTGACAACTCAATCAAATACTCTCTTTGTCAAAGGTGCAAAATTCAATTTTGCAAACTTTGCAACCTTGATGCGCAGCCACTTGTTGCTGTCGACAAGCAAAGCTCAAGTCATGCTGCGCATAAAAAAATTTTTGACGCTGTGATGTTTAATATATAAAAAAGTCAAAAATCGACTAATGGAAAAACGAAAAACAAGTGAAACAAACTGAGAGCAAACTAAAGAATGTTATGAAGAGAGAATAATTTTAAGGCATGATGATCAAATAAGAACCGAATTTATTTATTACACAGAAAAGACGGCAAATTACATTATCTTGAAAAAAGCAAAGTTGAAAGTTTTAAATAAATAAATAATGTAAATTGTTAAATTTTCTTTACCTTTTTTAATCTTTTCATTTTCAGTCCTTATGGCGCTGGCACACCTTTTAGATCAGGAAAATTTCATAAAGACAAAATTCACATCCCCCTCTTTCTTAAAAGCTTTGCATATGTCTATCTTACTCTTTCATATTCTTCTTCTTCTTCTTTTGAACATCAAACCAAATTAAATTTAGCTCAGTCCAATTTTAAGACCGAAAGAGTGAGATAGTCTCATGCAAATCTTTTAAGAAAGTAAGGGACCCGAATTTTGATTTCATGAAATTTTACCGATCTAAAAGTTGTGCCGAAGACATTAAGTAATATTTTTGTCCTCGCAATTATCAATTAAATTATTGTAATCCCAAAGTGATTATGGTGACCAATTCTAGAGACATTTCGTATTTCGAAATTGATCTTCGAATGTCTTTTCTGTTGAGAAAGCTGATGACGGCTCGAATGGATTTTTTTTCAAGAGTACCCAGAATACCGGAGAAATTTATAATCAACACAAACGTATAAAAAATTTCCGCCCTATAACTTTCCCGAAGATAATTTTCTTAGAATTATTAAAAAAAAAATCATAATTTAATTAGTTTTAATACTTATAGTTTTCAAAGTACTACTTAGTCATTGTTTTGACTGCTCGAATCCCATGAGAGAGCAGTTTTTCGTTTGAAGCATGAAAAACTGCAAGAGCTAGGAAAATTAAAATTATTATCACACATCAAAGTTATATTTCCTGCTCTCTTTTTTACATTAAAAATATTAAACCAAATAAGTAATTTCGAGAAACCTTGAAATCCTGGATTGTATAAAAAGAAAAGATATAGGAAAGTGTTGAAAGTGTCTTAACTTTGCGGAATGATCGAACTCACGAGAAAAAGTTCTCTATAAATTACCTTTCCGTATTCTTGTCTGTATCGGTAAGGGGTTCACACAAGTTTACTGCGGATTTAAATTGCTTTATGAAGTTTCAGAAAACCATTTCAAGGTTTAAAAACGACTAAGTAAGTGTGCAATTTTAGATGCTTTCACCATGTACTTTGAAGCAACTTTAAAACATTAACGCAATGTTCACCAATTTTTAAAACATATTCGAAAATCACAACAACAAAAATAAGAACCGTTTTCGAAATAAACAAAAAAAATATTTTTTTTTGGGAGCTGGGCGGTAGATGCAAAAAAGACTGTGCTAGATAATATTGACTTTAGCTTCGGATAAATAAAAACGGTTTTCGAAAAATAATTCGATTAATTGAGCCCAAACATAAGTACATTTTGATTCTCCAATAGTATCTTGAACAAAAGGTAAATGGAACTCTATTTCCGCAAAAAGTCGTTGAAGTTCGAAGAATTGAAATTCAATTTCGAATTTTCATACTAAATTTTCGAATAAGGTGGGGAAAATTTATCAAATATTACACCGGCAAAAGCCGGCAAAAGAGTTACTCAGTGATTTTGGAGTGATTAAATAATGGGACAAGAACAGTAAGCGTCGTTGTTATGTTTTTTCCCCAAAACAATGCGACGACCGACACATTTTGACACTTGAGACATTTCGAAATTTGAATAGGATGTAAGTTCCGCCACCTTGTGAAAGTATTAAGAAGTAAGAAAGTCTCTTTTTTGGATCTTCAAATAGATTTTCGAATTTTTCAAGATCTACTTCTGTACGGAAAGATTTCGGGTACTTTCTCGGTTTATTACAAAATGCGACCTTTCAAAAAATACAAACTTAAGCAAATCCCTTCAGAAATAGGGCTACCAAAAGGTTTTTAACTTTCGAAAATTCAATATGGAAATGATTTTCGGTCATAGGTATGGACGAAATATTCACCTAGAGATTACCTGCAAAACATATTCGAAAATGCGAAAAAAAACTCTTGCAGCTGTTTTCAAAATAAACCGAAAAACATGGTTTTGATGCTTTTGGAGAGTAAGGAGAGTGGAAGGGAAAGGAAGAAAACGTCTGAAGTTAATGTTCACTTATAGGGGAGGGGGCTTACCAAAAGCCAAAAGTCGATATCTCTAACCGTTTGTGTTCCAAACCAGTAAATAAACTCTGCGCATCTTTCAAAATTATGAATGACTAATTTAAAATTTAATTTAGAGAACTCGTTCTTGAATTAATTTGTAGTATAGCAATAATATTGATAATTCCGTATTAGACTCATCATTGTGATCAAAAGGAATACATTAGGATATTTAGTACCTTGTTGAATATAATCTTGCCAGATGGCTGAATCCTTTGAAGTAATTTTGTCAATTGAAATGTTATTTAAATTAATATGCAGATTCATCACAACGTCATATCATCATC
Source organism: Phlebotomus papatasi (assembly GCF_024763615.1). NCBI lineage: Eukaryota > Metazoa > Arthropoda > Insecta > Diptera > Psychodidae > Phlebotomus > Phlebotomus papatasi. The sequence continues at coordinate 4,459,586 of NC_077223.1, read as the reverse complement.
CAAGTGTAATTTAATCAACTAAAATACTATCAATTGTACAACTAATTCTCTTCAATTTCACCAATTATGATCTCTTAATAACTGAAGTGCGCTATAATAAACAAAAACCTCAATTTCTATTGAAAGTGAGACTTATGAACTAAAAAAAAAGACACGAGTTTGATTCAGAATAAAGTGGGAAATGAATTAATAAAAAGGATATTGGCATTGAAATAAAGTTGTATCCATAGAGATACTAATAGACTCAACAGACCGCAAGGATTTCAAATATTTCCCCTTTTGATATCACATTTAAATGCGCCTCGAATGCAATTGTGGGGGATACGAAGAGGAAATGAAGTGCACCTTCAATGAAATATTATCATATTTGCAATTCCCAATCGTGTTGTGAGTTTATTCAACAAGAAAATGCCTACAAATTCAATTAATGCTGCGAGAATATTTCCATCAGATTGAACTTTCATACACTTTAAGCTGGAATTTGATGAGTTTACACAATTTTTAGAAACACTCACAAAATATTCTCTGCGATAAAAATTCGTCTGGATGAAGACGATATTGCCAAACCACAGCAAAGTTAGGTATCATTGATAAACGAAGACAAGAGGGATTATGGGTGAAACTTCAATCGACCGGCTCGAAGATCTTCTGCGATAGGCGGTATTGATAAAAAAGAATCTGCTTTATATTTTTATGTGTGCTCGACGTCTACAGAGAGAGCAATATATACAATTATTCGATTTTGTGATCACTTAAAGCTACCATATTCTATACTGAAAATTATTTATTGACTATTTTTAAAGAACCCATCCGCTCCAGTCAGTCATTAGCAGTTAGAGGCGAAACGGTTAGAGATAGCGACAACTGGTCTTCGGGAGACCGCTACAAAAGTCAACCTTGGCGTATCAATATCATGGCCAACATCTAACACAACTCAGGATGACATGTAGAAGGTTCTGCTCTGGAAGCATTCATAGGTACGATAAATCGCTGAGAGAAGTAGTGATGGAATTCAATGTGTCAAAAAGTACGATTTATACCAAAATGACAGCAAAGTGTCTAGTGAAATGCCGTACTGGACTCCCCAACGTGTACTCTCATATGTGGTCCCAGAAATTGTCATGAAGTGGTCATAAAGTGGTTGTAGTGGTCATAAAGTCGTCATAAAGAGGTCATAAAGTGGTAGTAGTGGTCATAAAGCGGTCATAAAGTGGTAGTAGTGGTCATTAAGTGACATATATGAAGTTTTTATTTAATAAATCGGTTTTAAAAACAAAGAACTCTCTAATAATGGCTTTTAAATTCATCGTTCTTTAAAATTAATATTATTCTAATCCTACAAAACTAAAATTTTAAAAAATCTAGCATTAAGATCCCATTCCAATAAAAAATTAACGTTTTTTTTAGCACTATGCTGTGCTAAAGTGGTTCTATATAATCGGCTTTTCTTTATATTGGTTCCTGTCATGACTATTTGATGGTTTTAGAACACGGCGAGAACTGGGAGGAAACAACTAAGCCAGGAACCAACATAAAGAAAAGTTAATATTGCAGTAGCATTTGAATACAGTAAAGTACTAAAAACATTCATTTTTCATCGGAATAGCACCTTGCGGTTATGTGTCGTTCTGCCTCCCAATTATCGGAATGAGAAAGCGGGCAATGCATATTTTAGAGAAGACACAATGTCCAGTGATTAGAACTGTTAATAGCAGCGATGTATTAGATTTCAATCAAGTACTAAAAATACGCCAACAATTCCACTTGCTTTATATTGGAATTGTCACTGTACTAATTCTTTCAGACTTTAAGAAATATTGTTTTATCCATTTTTCTTCAGAAATTGCTGTATTATTTTTTTAGTACAACCAATTTTTAGTACAGGATATGTGATGTGACATATTTTAATGATAAAGAACAAAATGCTCAATTCTGATATTATTGCTTGGTCATAAAGTGGTAGTAGTGGTCATAAAGCAGTAATAAAGTGGTCATAAAGTGGTAGTAGTGGTCATAAAGTGGTAGTAGTGGTCATAAAGCGGTCATAAATTGGTCATAAAGTGATCATAGGTTTGGCTGGGCTTTGATGCGGCTTTGTCTCTTCGAAATGTTAGTGTACGAATGCGCCTTATCCTAAAATACCCACAGCGTTCTGGAATGTTTTTTCTGCTATTATTTTTAATTAAAAAAGATGTCTGTTTTTTACTAATTTTTGGTAAAAATCTTATTCTGAATGAAATAAATTATATAAATATTAATTTCAGCGAAGAAAAAATAATTTGGGAATTCTATAATATATTTGAAAGTTGAAAATGCTGAGACCCGATCCGAAATGTACCATACTACCCTTTGTGGAAAAAGTAACAAGATCTTGGCTATTTCTATCACGCGTTAGGGATTCTTATCAAATCGTCCTATTTTTAACAAGATTTCTTGTTAGAAACGAATAAAAATAATGTCAAAATCTTGCTTTATTGGATTTTTTCAACAGTTGCCGCTACATTTATGTGTGATTTAGACAAAAGTTGATAGATAGAAACCCATGCGAGAGACGATTATTTGACTTTCTCTGAGAGAATCTGGAAACAGTAGCACACATTTTATGCTACTGTTCCAAATTCTTAAACCGCTTAAACCGGAGCATTCATATCTTTAAGTCTAAGCCTAAATATTTACAGCTCACAGATTTCACCATTCCCTTTCTATCTATCTGAGTTGTCAGTGTCTATTTGGACTTTAACGTAAGGTATAGAAATGGAAGTATTTTGGGTTCGAATCTAGGTTTGGGCATATTTCTTTTTTAATCAAAGCGATCGTATTTTACCATTATTTAGCAGTATTTATTTGATATGCAACAAAAGGTGTGTTTGATTCTTCCAAGTAATCGCATAATGGATACAAATAGGCATGGAATTGAAGAAAAAAAATATTATATAGGAAAAATAAAACCCAAATTTCAAACTAACGTCCTAAGTAATCTTTAATTTTAATTGTAATGACTTTCCGACCCAAATTTAAGATTTTGTTTTGAACTTGATGAATCAGCGAGTACCGTTGTGGAGTCCCAAGTTCGAGGCTGGTCAGTTCCAGTTCCAGTTTTTTTTTTTTTTTAAGTCAGTCAAATGAGTCTGGAATTTGTCCAGAAAATGAATAAAAAATGTCAATCCATGCTGAATTATTTCTATAATTTAAATCAATTTCATTTTTACAGCATTGGCAGGATATTAGTACATGTACTAAAAGTCAAATATGTTTTATTTTTATTAGGAAAAAACTTCGGATTTTAGAAATTATATAGGTCTATTTTTCTTCTTTGACAAAGTCCTTAAATCATTCCTTTTAGCGACTTCTCAAGGTCAAAGGTCAAAGCTTAAAATCGTCTTTGAAGTGCAATTTTTTAACCGATTTGGACTAGTTTGGGTACATTTATGCTCGCATTTACGACTTGATCCTTGATAAATTTGAACCAGATCTAACCGTTAGAAACTACTTCTAATGAATAATATCTGCTGAACTAAAAGTGTGAGCATTATACGAAGCTTAGACACCTTGCATTATTTTTAAAAATATTAAATGAGAAAAAAAATTATATCTGCACACTTCAGTTTTTTTTTTAATTCATTGCTACTCCAAGTTATTAAAAATAATGTGACATAGGAAGTGTTATGATATTAATATCATTTTTATCAGGGAATTGTGATGTTATTGTTTGGTTGGTAACAGGTAATTTTTTCCCAATGCAATAAAGATGCACGTTTAATGTCCCAGTTCCGTTCCATTTTTAATTATTTAATTTTTTTTTTGTTTGATTGTGAATTTGAAGAAGAATATTGAACGTCACATTTTATTTTAGAAAATAAGATCCTAGTGATTTAAAATTGTATTTTTTATTAAAACAGATGTTACATACGTTTACATTAAAAAAGAGTATATTATCATAATGAAGTAGGGTAAGTGTGCCAAATTTCGGCCAGCTTGCAATTTCGGCCAGCTTGCAATTTCGGCCACATTTTTTGTTCCTCGCATTTCTATGATTTTTTAATATTTGCATACTCTATAGATTATACAATGCAAAGAAATAACAAAAAATGTTGATTCGACAAATAAGATAATCTGAAAAAGACATTAGAAGAATTCCTGAAGGGCAAGGAACTATGATAATGAAGGTGGCCGGAATAGGCCACCAATGCTATATGACTAAATTTTTATTCATTTTAAAATGTATTAAGAATGATTTTAGAGAAAATAAAGATGATAAACTGTCTACAAGGTTCCAAGCAACACTTTTGATAAAAAAGTAACAAAAATATTCAAATTTTATTAAAAATATTACATTTCAAACTTGAGACTTTGGCGCTTGTGTGCAACTATGCCGAAATTTGGCACACTTACCCTAACCCAATGTAAAAATTCTTCATGATTTTAATTTTGAACAAATAAAATTTGCAGCACTATTTCAGACAAATTTAAAACATAATGAATCAATTAGAAACAAAAATAATTTAGTACAGACATGTACTAAAACAACTAATTTGTATTTTTGTGAGAAATTTACAATGTTGATTTATGGAACTATTGCATTGAAATTCTAAATATCATAAAATAGATAAAATTGAATTAAGGCATTTAGTACTAAATCTAATCTTCATTAAAATTGCAAATTGATAAAAAAATAATTTATGTGTAAAAATTTATATGCTTTAAAAGTTTCTGAAAGTTTTACAATATTAATTTAGAACATATTAATGTACTAAAAACATACGTAAATAAAATAAAAACAGTACAGTTTCCTCTCTCTTCTTCTGATCGGAGTTATTTAAATGACATTTTGACGGCTTCAGTTTAAATTTAGTTTTTACAGCGAAATCAATTAACTCTTTCGCGTCTTTAGGGTCATATATGACCCGGGGAAAAGTTTCTTTTTGGCTATTTACATTAATTGAAATCTAACTGGAGTCTTGAGAAAATGAGCCAAGAATCTTACATCCTTCTATTATGATGTCGTGCACGAACAGATAGATTTCAATTAATGTAAATACCCAAAAAAAACTTTTTTCCCCGAGTCATGACATTACCCTAAAGACGCGAAAGAGTTAAGTATTCTCTGAAGTTTTTATTTATTAAATCGATTTTAAAAACAAAGAATTCTCTAATAATGGCTTTTTTTAATTCATCGTTCTTTAAAATTAATATTATTCTAATCCTACAAAAGAAAATTTAAAAAAAAATCTAGCATTGAGATCCTATTCCAATAAAAAATCAACGTGTTATTTTAGCACTGTGCTGTGCTAAAGTGCTTCTACATAATCGACTTTTCTTTGTGTTGGTTCCTGTAATGACTATTTAATGGTTTTAGAACACGGCGAGAACTATAGTTCTATAGGAGGAAACAGCTAAGACAGGAACCAACACAAAGAAAAGTTGATATTGTAGTAGCATTTGAATACAATAAAGTACTAAAAACGTTCATTTTTCATCGGAATAGCACCTTACGGTTATCTGTTGTTCTGCCTTCCAATACTGTTAATAGCAGCGATGTATTAGATTTCAATCAAGTACTAAAAATACGCCAACAATTCCACTTGCTTTATATTGGAATTGTCACTGTACTAACTCTTTCACACTTTAAGAAATATTGTTTTTTCATTTTTCTTCAGAAATTGC